>NC_090737.1:48549494-48556994 GCF_036898095.1 Palaemon carinicauda | reverse complement strand
GGTTGAACGAGAAGAGGACCCCTTCTTTGGCAGGCCATGCTTCTGACAGTTGAGCTAGTGTTGAACATTGCATACAATGCTTTGCTTAGGGACACACCTTTCTTTTTAATGTATGGACAGGATCCTGTGTTACCATATACGGTCCTGATTAATTCGCAGCAGTTGCCAAATTATTCAACTGAGCAATACCGTATACATTTACTAAACATTATGATGAGAGTTATAAGCACCACTGAAAGTTTTTTGAAAAGAGCTAATGAAAAACACAGCCCAAAGTATGATGGTCGGTTGAAAGTCGCACCAGTGGAAGTATTTGTGGGTGATCGTGTGTGTTTGAAACGATTACAACCTAAGAAACAGAAACTAGAGCCAGCGTATTTGGGTCCGTACCGAGTAAAGATGGTTAAATCTAACACTAGTGCTACAAAGCATTATTAATGGCAGAGTGTCTGAATATCATCGGGCACACATACATGTGATGTCTGAAGAGGTAGTTTTCAAAAGTGTCAATCAGAGTGTTCCTTCTTACCCCTGCATACATGACATTCCTCGAGTTGATGAGTAGAATTCTTTTTTCTTTGCTGTTGTTGTTGTTTTTTGAACAGACCTCATTTCTTCTTTTGACGTGTTTTAAATAAACTTAATGATAACAATGTGTTCTCATGTTGGTGCTTGATGTATATGTAAAGTGTTGTGGTAATTTTGCTGAGTGTATCAATAAGCATGACATACTGCTGTGTGAAACTAAAAACAATCAGAGGTTAAATAGGCCAGGTGAGATCCGTCAGACGAAAGCTGTATTATTCATGTATTTATATGATTCCTGGTTGCTGGGGCCGGGGTGGTTCTGGAAGTGCAATTGGCTGCGGAATTAGAGTTCAGCCTTGAGGAAAGGCAGTGTTAGAGAATGTGTATATGAGAGTACCTTATACTTAAAGTTATAAGAGAAGGATGTGAAGATGAAGGATTTTCTCGGGAAAACGGCTAGTGGCCACCGATTGATAGTTGCAAGTGCAAATGTAGTAGTGATTTAAAAAAAATGGGGAAACAGTGGTGGTTGGTTGTGTCGCGGAATTGTGCTGTAAACCCGGACAAGTAAAATCGAGGAATGAAGGACTATCTATTCCTACCCCTGTCCTGCCCAAAAAGCCTGTATTGCCAGCAACCAGAGGCAGGTTATTGTTGAGGTTGTGTAATACTGAAGTTGTTACGATTTTGTTTTTTACTTTGGGTATTCTGTATTTCAGTTGCAGAGGTCATAAGAAGAAATGAGTGAAATTATGTTATATTATACTGTGTATATTTTTACATGCAATATTTAATTTTCTTTTTTGTGGAAGATGTGTTATTTTTTGGGGTGATTTCTATATATATATATATATATATATATATATATATATATATATATATATATATATATATATATATATATATATATATATATTGCATTTCTATTTAGTACATACCATGCCTATTCCACATCAGAGTGTCTTCCATATATCATAGACTAGTGAGGGTAAGTGCACAGTTCCTCCCGGAATAAGGAGCTTGAGGGGGAGTAATGTCCTAATCCTTGTATGCAAATATGTGTTTATACGTCAAGGTGAATGAACTCTATAATCATGAAAATTCCATAAAACCTGATAATTCCGCATATTGTTGTAGCAAGATTGCCTTGCTTGCGAGGGGTAGTCAGTAGCCTTTGTGCGTTCATTAGTCAAGGTGCTCCCTTGTAAGTATCAACTGTACAGTGTATTCACGAACTTTTTTGTAATATAGTGAAAAAAAAACATTCTGATATTCATTATCCGTTGACATAGGACATATATATATATATATATATATATATATATATATATATATATATATATATATATATATATATATATATATATATATATATATATATATATATATATATATATATATATAGGGTGTCCCAAAATATGTATAGACTTTGGATTGTTACAACTTGTTCAATATATTGATATTAACGTGGAAAACTGATTCACAGGAGAGAAACAATGGACATTTAAGGATTCTGAGAGTTCACATTGAAAAAAGTAAGGATACATGAGGCAATTTGAGAACGTTAAAAAAAAAAAAGATCAGCTCACATAATTGTTCAAACTGGTTGCCATTATGCTCAATATACTTTTTGCATCGTGAAAATATGGAACTACAAACTCCTAGTAGCCTTTCTCCCGGTATCTGAGCACATTATTATTTAATTGCCTCTCTAAGTTCATCAATTGTTTTCGGTTTTCCACTGTACACCTTGTCCTTTAAGAATCCCCACAAAAAAAAAAAAAAAAATCTATGGATGTCAAATCTGGCGACCTAGCAGGAAATTCAACGGCATTTCTTCTTCCAATCCATTTGTTTTGCAGGTTTTCATCCAGGTATCTTCTCACATCATAATGAAAGTGTGGGGGTGCATCATCTTGTTGGAAGTAGAACTCCAAATTCTTGAAACATGTCGAGATAATTCAACCCAGTCACTGTACCTTCGAAAGAGAATTGTCCAATAAGTCCCCTAGCTGAAAATCCACACCATACAGTGACTCTAGACAAATTCAAGTGATGGTCTACTGTAAGATGGGGATTTTCTTGTGCCCAGTAACTGCAGTTATGGCGATTTATCGAGCCATTTAATTTAGGTATGGCTTCATCACTCCAGATAATTTCCAGTGAAAACGTGATATCATCTGCAGCTTGTGCATGGTACCACTCGCAGAATTCAATCCTTTGATCAGGGTCATCTTTGTATAGAGCATGAACTAGCGCTGGAATAAAACTTTTCCATTGCACACTCTTCAAAATGTGATAGATGCTCGATTTTGGGATACCTGTTTCATGTGACAGTTGACAAACAGATTTGCGTGGGAAAAATTCTGAACATTAGCAATAAAATCTTGCTCCTTAGTTGGGTTTGTCGATGTTCTTTTTCATTCTGAATGTCATTTACTCATGCGCTGGATGGTCCCATGATTCTCAAAGTTATCTACGATTCGTGAAATGCTGACGCGTGTTGGGGAATCTCTGTGGAACTCACTTGTAAATCGTTTTTACACTCCAGTTTTATTTTTACATTTCCAGAATGTTTTCAAATGTTTTTTTTTTTTTTTTGCTCGAACGTAACCCCAATATCCGCATTTCTTACTCCAAAATCAAATCTGGAATAGAAAAAGTTTATTAGCTATTCAAAGTCAGTGAGTGTATACATATTTTTAGGCCACTCTCTCTCTCTCTCTCTCTCTCTCTCTCTCTCTCTCTCTCTCTCTCTCTCTCTCTCTCTCTCTCTCTCTGTATATATATATATATATATATATATATATATATATATATATATATATATATATATATATATATATATATATATATATATATATATATATATATATATATATATATATATATATATATTTACATGGTGTGTTAGGCAGGCTAATAGAAGGGCCATGGATGCCTGGTGGTTTATCAGGAGGTTGTCTTTACTTTTTCTAATTCTTTTTCTTCTCAAAACCATCCTTACTGTCCTCCCTTCAGTTGAAGTGGCTACCTAGAGGGTATTTAGCCTTGCGTGGTGTATCGGCTCCTCCATGTTGACTATTTTTTCTGACTTTTTATTATAGTCTATGGGTTACATCAATCACTTTATTTATAATTCTATACTTATTGTTTTTGTTATGAATCTTGTTAATCTAGATTTCAAGTATGATGTCTCTTTTTCTTATTTCTATTAATTTTTATGCTGTCTGGAGACATTGAGCAAAATCCGGGACCAGTACGTCATAGATTTCGTCAATGTCGTCTTCTGTATTGCAATATTTGGGGTCTTCATGCAAATATTCAAGACCTTACATCTGCGTCCAGACAGTATGATATTCTTTTGTGCTAAGAAACTTTGGTTTCTTATATGAGGAACTCATCTGAGCTCCTTATAACTGGTTATAAGAAGCAAAGAATGTTGAAATGTGATGCTATCCCTAGGGCCAGGGGGGATGGCGGTGTATATTAGGACCAAGTACCCAGCTTCTCATGAGTCCTGCTATTAATATGGATGTTTGGAGATTCAGGTAATAAAAGTTTGTGGCCGGCATAACAACTTCCATTTGTGTTCGATCTACCGGAATCCAGACATGGATGATTCTATCTTTGATTGTCTTCTTACCATTAAGGCTAAGATACAAGAAGATGATAGAAAGGCGTCTTTTATCTTTGTTGGTGATTTTAATGCTCACCATAGGGAGTGATTAAGGTCTATCTCTCCTACCGATCGCCATGGCTTAAGAGCTTTAGACTTTGCCTCTGAATCAGGCTATGAGAAAATCCTAAATGATGCTGCTCACAGGTCTGGTAATTGCTTGGACCTCGTATACACTGACTCTCCTGGCGATATAACTAGTCATGCCTTGATTTCATTAGTAGTGAAGACAGAGCAGCCTGTCCCTGATGTATCATACTCTTGTAAAATTTATATGAAATCCCAAGCAGACTGAAATGGGATTTTGCATGATCTTTTGTGCTTGAATTGGTCACAATTATATAGTAGTGTAGATCCTGTTGTCCCTTTGAATGTAAATCTAGTCAACATAATTGATAGGCGTATCCCATCTCGTGTGCTAAGGTACCGAGTGAAGGCAAAACCTGGTTCAATGAGGATTGTAGACGTGCTTATTTGGAGAAGCAGGAGGCATATCATCTTTGGAAGGATAACAGATCAGATTTGACCTGGAATAACTATACTCAGCTTTGAGCTTTTGCTCAGAGAGTTTATGCCTCAACTGAAAAGGAATACAATTTAACCATAAAAGAAACCCTTTCTGGTACAACTCAGGAACATATATGGTGGTCTACCCTTAAATCTTCACACTTTGGTGTTGATGCAACAGTTCCTTCTTTACTTAAACCAGAGGGCTAAGTCACTCACTGTCCAAAGGAAAAGGCAACCCTTTTGCCTGATGTTTTTGACAGTAAACAGAGTAATGAAAAACTTGAACTTCCTCATTCCTGTTTTCCTGAGGCTAAACTAACTAGTTTAGGTTTTCGATCTCGTGAAATTAAAGCTACTTTGGTGGACCTTGATGCTTATGGAGGTGTAGATCCAAATGCTATTTTTCCTTTGTTTTTTATAAAGACAGCAGTTTTCTTAGCTCCAAAGTTATCTGTTATTTTGCTCAAGTTACCAAGAAGAGGAGCTTTTAGCACTTGTTGGAGAATTAGTAATGTTACTCCTTTATGTAAATGTGTCTGTAGTAGCTCAAGTCCCACTTATTACCGCCCAATTTCCATAACTTCCATATTACCCAAAGTTTTTGAACGTTTTCAAGCAAAATGTCTTAATAGGTTTGCTGAAGGTAATCATCTATTCCTTAGTTTGCAATTTGGTTTTCGTAAAGGCCTTGGAGAACTGTATGTGATGCCCTTACGATCTCCAATGCTGTACAGAAATCCCTTGATTATGGTCAGGAAGTTTGTATGATTGGCCTTGATTTTAGTGCTGCCTTTGACCGTGTTAATCATGAGGCCCTCGTTTTCAAACTCAAACAGTTGGGAGTGGGGAGGTCATTTCTTAGCATTACTATATATTTTTTAAGTAATAGAACTCAAAGAGTTAAAGAGTTGTTGTTGATGGACACCATAGTGAGTATAGGAATATGATATCCGGTGTTGCACAGGGTAGTGTTATTGGCCCATTACTTTTCATACTATATACACATGACATGTGGCTTGGCCTAGAAAACAAGCTTGTTGCAAATACCGATGATGCTACTCTCTTTGCATCAATTTCATCCCCTGAATGGATATCTGGGGTTGGTGAATCACTTAATAGAAATTTAGTTAAAATTAGTGCATGGTGCAAATTATGGGGTATGAAGTTGAATCCCACCAAAACTCAAAGTAGGATTGTAAGTAGGTCAAGGACGGTGGCTCCTCAACATTCGGATCTCACTATTGATAATGTTTCTTTAAATTTGTGTGACTCTTTTAAAATTTTAGTTGTGATTCTCGACAGAAAATTTACTTTTGAGAAACATATTAGTTCTGTGTCTTCTTCAATTGCACAAAAAATTCGCTTATTGAGAAAGTCTTTAAAATTTTCGGTGATCAACCTCTTCTGAAGAAGTGTTTTAATTCTTTCATTCTACTTTGTTTTGAGTATTGTTCTCCTATCTGGTTTTCAGCTGCTGATTCCCATCTTAATTTGTTGGACCGGAACTTACGGTCTATGAAATTTCTTATTCCTGATCTAGACATTAATCTTTGGCACCGTCGTTCAATTAGTTCATTATGCATGTTGCATAAGATTTTTCATAACTCTGACCATCCTTTACATTCAGATCTCCCTGGACAATTCTCTCCTGTTCGTAATACTAGGCAGGCAGTTAATTCTAATAGCCAGTCCTTCTCAACCGTGAGGCTCAATACTACACATTACTCTAGATCTAGAAGTTTTATTCCAGCTGTTACCAAGTTGTGGAATGATCTTCCGATTCAGGTAGTTGAATCAGGAGAACTTCAAAAGTTCAAAGTTGGAGCAAATCTTTTTATGTGGACTAGGCTGACATGAGTCTTTTTATAGTTTGTATATGACATATCTGTTTTTGACGTTGTTAATAGTTTATATATGACATATCTATTTTGACGATGTTATTGTTTTAGAATGATTTATTGTTAAATTGTTCTCATCACTTATTTATTTCCTTATTTCCTTTCTTCAGTGGGCTATGTTTCCCTATTGGAGCCCATGGGCTTATAACATCTTGCTTATCCAACTAGGATTGTAGCTTAGCTAGTAATAATATATATATATATATATATATATATATATATATATATATATATATATATATTTATATATATATATATATATATATATATATATGTATATATACACATATATATATGTATATATATGTATATATATACATATATATATATATATATATATATATATATATATATATATATATATATTTACTGTACATATATATATATATATATATATATATATATATATATATATATATATATATATATATATATATATATATATACATATATATATATATATATTATATATATATATATATATATATATATATACATATATATCTATATATACATATATATATGTATATATATAAATATATATATATATATATATATATATATATATATATATATATATATATATATGTATATATATATATATATATATATATATATATATATATATATATATATATATATATATATATATATATATATATACAGAGAGAGAGAGAGAGAGAGAGAGAGAGAGGAGAGAGAGAGAGGAGAGAGAGAGAGAGAGAGACGAGAGAGAGAGAGAGAGAGAGAGAGAGAGAGAGAGAGTTAGTTCTAAAACTCACCAATTCTCGCCATCATTATTCTTCTCTTGTGTCAGATAAACAGTTTTACTGCTACCTTTATCCTCCTTCCACCTGGATCTCTTCAGCCTCGTTTCATACAGCA
>NC_090737.1:48514494-48534494 GCF_036898095.1 Palaemon carinicauda | reverse complement strand
AGCCCTCAGAAGAGTTTTGGGAGGTAAATGGCTGGACAGGATTAGAATTGAAAGTATACTGTAAGAGAGATTACCCGATTGCCATATGTGGAGGAGATCGTGGGGAGGGCTACATGGAGATGGTTTGGGCATGCTCCTTGCGGTCCCCAAGAGAGATAAGTTAACCAAACTTTTATCTGGGCGCCACAAGGCACTAGAAGAGTCAGAAGACCCAGGACTACATGGATCAGGACTAAGAAGTATGAAGTAGGTGATGATGAATGGAGAAGTATTTATCTAAAAGCTCAAGATAGAGACGACTCGCGAAATGCGTGATGGTATAAGTAGTTGTGTGTATGTATATGTGTGTGTGTGCGTTTAGAGGCTACTATTTTTCTAATGGACGAGATGCAAATAAAACGAAGAATGTTAATATAATTTTGTAGTGTGTGATGGAGTCAGTCGGTCGGTGGGTGTGTGGGAGTTTACGGGTAGGGCAAAGGAAAGCTATTCCTTATTCGTAATAATTCAAGAGTATTCAGAACGACTCATTTGACAGATGAAATTTTTTAGCTATCTGAACACGAGCAATTATTGTCCTTTTTTTTTTATTTATAATCTTTTTCAATAAAGAAAACTTCTCGCATAATTCACTGTGAATAATTTTCCTTTACTTTTTTTTTTTTTTTTTTAGTATTTTAGTGGCAGGATTTTGTCAATTGAGGTTAGGGTTATGTTTGCAATGCCATTATATTCAGCCTTTAGTTAAGGTTTCCAACGATGGAATTAATTGAATAAAATTTTAGAAATAGAGCATTTATGAGATGTTAATTATGCGTATATTTTTTAGCTTCTGATAATAATTTTTGCTTCGTATCTTTTGCATCAAATTGGACAGATCTTAGACATTTATGAAGTGTAGTCCCTGAAGTTAGAAAACACCAAGTAGCCGCCATTCAGAGTATCAGGGCTTGAAAAAAGTAATGTCACATTCAAGCTTCAAGAGAAAAATATTAAAATGTTACTGTAGTTGAACTTGATGCACACAGATCAAATAATTAAAGTCTATACGCCAACGTCAAAAAATATAGCCATACAATCGTGAAGAATAATCTGCTTTAACAACTAAAAAATGATTTGGCACAAATTTTAATTGCCGGCAGGATTACTGACATCACTTCATGAACATAACAACCCAGTTGCTTTATGAACAATAAATCAATTCTTTGTTCACTATGAAGGACATTCTTAACTAAATAAACAACACAAGAATCAAAGAAAGCATCCTTAAATACGTACAGTATAGTGAATTAATGTAGTATGTATAGTCTGGGATTGAGAAGACAACAACTCAGTTGTCTTAATGTGGTATTCATTCCTATTATTGGTGATTTTATTGCTTAAAAAGTTAAGAGTGATTATATTAGAATACCTCTTATTTTATCATCTAGCAAGATAGAAATATTTCTTTTACTATGCATAGACCATTATCCTTTTGAACGGCATAAATGTATTAATTTAATAGTTATTAATGATTAGAGCTTAAACTTTTTTTTTACCAATAAACAAAATTTTCTAATACAGGGAGAGTTTTGGTTTTAATAACTAACCCCCAGCCAGCACCATGTATACATCTCTTCCTCCCTAAAATCTGTAGACGTGCTTCTCTTCCACTGCCTCGTCAGGCTGCTGAACTGCAGGAAAAAAACACCAAAGCAGATGGTACACACAATGTTTACTTCGCAGGAGAGTTTTTTTTTCACATGTTGAAATGTTATCAGAATTGGTTTAATTACCTGCGGATGTACCGGAAATTTCAGGAAACCGGCTACAAGCTCCTGTCTGTCGTTGAGCCTCTCAACACTTATCTTATCTGTATCGGCACAGGAGAGGTTAACAGATATATGGAAAACCTTGCAACTGGGAGGTCGTACGAAGATTTAGAAGTTTATATATATATATATATATATATATATATATATATATATATATATATATATATATATATATATATATATATATATATATATATATATATATATATATATATATATATATATATATATATATATGTGTGTGTGTGTGTGTGTGTGTGTGTGACACAGTTAAAGTTTATATCTTAGTTAATGCTCGAAATAGATGGTGATTTTATGAAGTAAAATAGTTAAAGTTTGTATAAGTGTCAGGCAGTAACGTAATTTTAAAGTAAAATCTTGTTGTTTTGCCTTTTTGCACTGATGGCTTTAATTTTTATTTTGTTTACAATTTTGTAAAGCTAAATTAAGTATTTTGCTGTTGGTTTTACATTAGTACATATATTTTGGTTAAATGTAGTGCTTAATTTGCTTTGGTTTAAATGTAATGTTTAATTTGCTTTGGTTGAAAAAGCTGAAGTTTTTGTGGCGCCATCTATTGAGTGCAGTTTGAAGTGCGGCCTTCCTCAGTATTTTTACGTCCTTGGCAGATTTTTAACTCTTTATTTTTCTTTGTGGTGACTGGGAGTGTTGTAAGGAAAGGTGACTTGTGACTCTCCTAAAATATTCTTGGGAGTCGAGTTCAAGGCCGTTGAAGACTCTGGAGCTGCTGATCTGCCTATTGTGGATTGTATATACAATCTGTCATTGAGCTGCTCCTTAATGTGGAAGGCAGTTTACCTGTGAAGCTATGTGTGAGAATAAGACTTGCAACTGTGGTTCAAGTGATCTACTGGCTTAACCTGGACATTGGCAGTTTGGTGTAGAGCAGGGATCGAGAGCCTTTTTCATCTTTGATGGATATATCTACTGTATCAGCACCAGAGTGGTCTTGTTGGAGCAAGTAGGGAGGCTTCTCTCAGATAAGAGGAACATCCCCTGTATTTTGTCGAGCCGTAGACTGAAAGTGCATATCCACCAACGGTTGTGAAGGGCTGTTCTACTGATGAGAGTGACTACTTGTGACCACATTTTTGAGCAGCAAATGGACTCATCTATATCAGTACCAGTCTGTGTCATAGGACCAATATATTTGTGCATCTAACTATTGTCAAAGCTGTTGAAGGTTTAATATGAGAGTGTTGTAAGATTATGTACTTTAATATTAAGGTTTAGATTATTGTGATATAGGTAGGATTATTGTTTATTTTGTATGTTCTTCCACTTCTTTCCTTTCTGTTTAGTAATAGGTTAGCGTGGTGGGTAAAGGCTTTTGGGTACCTTAACATTAAAGATTTGATTTCCTCACTATGAGTAGGGTTTAGTTTTAGCTTTAGGTGACTCATTGAGTTAATCGATGGTATTTTGTAATTGATCAAATTGTTACTTTCTGTGAGCCATCAGTGTCAGTACATTTATTGTTGTAATAAATATTGTGAAATTTTTGCCCTTGTGTCTTTCTGGTTTTCCTCGCTCCTACTGATTTATGTTTTTGTCACTGGATTTGAGAATAAGATAAAAGAACCCGTTACGGCTTCCTCCTAGAGGGAGTTCGTAACATATTTTGGCGACCATGACAGGATCCAGGACAAACTCAATCGGTGGTGCGAGTTACCAGACTGTGCTCTGGGTGGGATTTTTCAGTATTTATTTTTGTTGTGCCTCATCACCTTCCTTTTCCTTTTCATTATGTCTGAGTTTAACCCTGCCGAATTTTTGGCTAATGAGGATTGTGATAGGTATTTGAGTGCTCTGACTAAAGAAAATTTGAAAGCTTGTGCTAGGTCGTTAGGCATTTCTTTGACAAATAGGGAATTGAAAATGGACATATATAATTTGGTAAAGAATAGGCTGTGTGAACTTGAACAAACTGCTGATGAATTAACTAGTAAAAGCATGAGTGAGTCTGATGTAGAAGGGGCTCCGGGATTGAGTCATTTTCAGGATCCGTCTCAATGTGGACTGATTTTTGAAGGGTATGGCAGTCTGCCTGATGGTAAAAGTCAGACTTGAGGGGGTTCCTCGGACTGATAATGTGTCTCCAGCTGTTCCTACTCGTTCGGTCAAAGGGGAAAATAAGCCACTAGTAAAGGATTTCCAGAATATGTTGGAACTAAAGAAGTTAGAGTTTGAGGAGTTTGAGAGAATCAGAGCACATGAGAGAACGATGCTTAGCATGTAGTTAGAGTTGGCCAAGATCCAACAAGGTAAGAAGTGTGAGAGTACCCGCATCCATGAAGATATTGGGGAAAAGTTTAGTTTTGGGGATGCTCTACAACTTGTACCTTGTTTTACCGAGGAGAATGTGCCTGAATTTTTTAAGGCTTTCGAAAGGGTTGCTTCCAGGTTTTCTTAGCCTAGGGAGGTCTGGACAGTGTTGATTCAATGTCGCTTACTGGGCATGGCTCAGAAGGTTTATAATGCCATAGAGCAGCAAGTATCTCGGGATTATGAGAAAGTGAGAGCTTTGATATTAAAAGCTTATGATTTGGTTCCCGGGCAGAGGTTCAGGAATTTTAACAAAACCCCGAACATGACTTTTGTAGAGTTTGCTCGTGTAAAGCAGGAGCATTTTGATGATTGGCTCAAGAATCGCCAAGTTACTACTTTGGTGGCCTTGAAAGAGTTGATATTGATTGAAGATTTTAAAAAATCGTGTGCTAAAGATTTAAGAGTTCATTTAGAAGACTTGAAAGTGACTTCTTATCCCAGAATTGCTCAGTTGAGTGATGAATATATATTGACCCATAAGGTTGGTACTGAGAACGTCAGGGGAAATTTCCCTGTGGTCATGGGTAACTGGGAGAGTAAAAAGAGTGTGTTCGTTAACCAAAATAATTCTAATTTCCAGGCTGACTGTAACTCTAATGCAATTTTCAGGTCAAAAATCAACCAAACAGTAATCCCAGTGGTAATTTTGTAAATAGGAATTTTGCAAAAACTAATAATGCTCATCCTAGTCGTACTATAACTAGTGGTGTGGGAAGTAAAACCTGTTACTGGTGTAATAAGACAGGATATATCCGAGCTAATTGTTTTGCTCGTCAGAGTTATTTACAGAGGCAGACTACTTCTCCTATTGCTGTGGTGAATAATGTTAAGGCTTCTCAACAATCAGTAGAGAATGAAGAATATTGTAACAGAGGTAATAAAGAGAGTGATTCTCCATGTGACTGTCATTTAATAAGTATATTTGGCCAGGTAAGCTGAGATTTGAGAAGGAAGTTATAAATGTAACATTTTTGAGGGTTACAGTTGCTGCTCGATCTTAATTGTTAAGAAGTAGGTTACCTCTTAACGTGAAGATCGCTAACTATATTATTTTAAGTGGTTTTCCGGACACTGTTGTGTCGGCTCCTGTGGTTGAAGGAGAGATTGACATATTGGGTGTCTTGAAGAATATTAATCTGACCATTGTTGATAAACTACCTATTCCTGGGATAGATGGTATCCTAGGTAATGACTTGTGTAATGTGGAGGGACAAGAATTGTTTCCCATTTTAACTTTAAATAAATTACCAATTGCTGTAACTACTCGCTCCCAGAGGAAAGGGCGTAACCTCTTGATGGACGGAGAGGATTTACATTTAGACCCTGTACAAGTAGATGTAGCAGTAGGAAGGCTCGAGTCTGTAGGAAGTAGTGGTAGTAGTAAGGTAGTTAGAGCATGGAATAGGGCTGATTTTATAAAAGCTCAGCATGATGAACTTGATGTGGAAATAACTGAGGGGGATGATATTTCTAAGCCATGTTTTGTATCGGAGAGAGGATTATTGTGTAGATTAAGCCGTTCTGCTCTTATGGAATCCTCAGAGTATCATAAGCAGATTTTAGTACCTAAACAATTCAGAGACGAATTGCTGCAGTTAGCTCATGAGGATCCTTTCTCGGGACACTTTGGGGTAACAAAAACTTTTAAGAGATTAACCAAGCTATTTTGGTGGCCTAACATGAGAAGGTGTATTAAGCAGTTCTTGCGAACTTGTGTAACGTGCCAGGTCATGGGTAAACCTAATCAGGTATTGCGAAAAGCTCCATTAAAACCCATCCCTGTAATTGGTGAACCATTTGCAGAGATTGTCATTGATGTTGTTGGTCCTTTACCTAGAACTCAATCGGGATATATGTATTTATTAACTGTGATGGATAGGGCTTCTCGGTTCCCAGAGGCTTCCCCTCTTAGGAAAATAACGTCAAAAGCTGTCTGGGAAAAGTTAGTAGAATATTTTTGTCGTTATGGGTTACCTTGTACCATTCAATCAGATTGTGGTACTAACTTTACTTCAAAGTACTTTAAGGACAGGTGTGCTGAACTGGCCATTCAGCACATCACCAGTGTCCCATACCATCCTGAAAGTCAAGGGGTTGTGGAAAGGTTCCACCAAACCTTAAAAAGTATTATTGGCAAGTACTGTTACGAAAGGGAGAGTAGTTGGGATAAGGAACTACCTTATGATTTATTTGCAATAAGAACTCCCCCAAATGAATCTACTGGTGTTTCTCCTTTCAGATTGGTGTATGGTCATGAGGTTCGAGGTCTCTTAGAGGTGTTATTTGAAGTGTTGATTGGGGGACGAAAACAAATTCAAAATCTAAATATATTTTTACCTAATTCGAAAAATAAATTGAGTGGTGCCTGGAAGTTTGCCAAAGGTAATCTAGAAGCTTCCCAGGCTAGTATGAAAGCATTCCATGATCGTAAGGCAGTTAGTCGTTCTTTCGAATCTGGAGATCTGGTTCTGGTTTTAGATATGGACCCAGATAGTTTTCTGAAACCCAGATTTAAAGGTCCATGGAAGGTAATAAGAAAGGTGTCTGACTTTAACTACGAATTAGATTCTCCAGGTTCTACTAGGAAGAGTAGAATTTTTCACATTAATAGATTAAAGAAATATGAAGGTAGAAATCTAAGTCCATTAAATATTTTTTATGAAATGCCATGTCCTCTAGCTACTGTATTTTATGATAATGTTGATGACCATGTACCTGTAGAGAATTTAAGAACTAATGTTGAGATTTTTAATAAGGCAAATGTTTTGTTGGAACATCTGGATGAAGTCCAGAAGAAAGAGTTGTTATGTTTGATAACGGCTTTTACAGAAGTGTTTAGAGAGGCTCCAGGGCTTACTTCATGGCTTGAACATGATGTTGAGGTTGGTGATGCTCGTCCAGTAAAGCAGGCTCCTTTCCGCCTGAACCCAGAAAAAGCCAAAGTAGTCGAGAAGGAGGTACAGTATATGCTGGACCATAATCTTATTCAACCCAGCTCAAGTCCGTGGAGTTCTCCTATTGCTCTGGTAAAGAAACCTGATGGTAATTATAGAATGTGTGTTGACTACCGTAAGGTTAATCAGGTAACCAAGAGTGACAGTTTCCCTCTTCCCCGGATTGACGATTTAATAGACCAGATAGGTAATGCCAAATTTGTAACTAAATTAGACTTATTGAAGGGTTATTGGCAGGTGCCATTGTCTCACAGGGCCCGTGAGATTTTGGCATTTGTCACCCCCAATTAATTATATGAGTGTAAGGTGATGCCTTTTGGTTTGAAAAATGCAGCCTGTACGTTCCAGCGCCTTATGAATAGGGTGATATGCGGGCTGGAGGGTACCGAAATATATATTGACGACTTGGTGGTATATAGTCAGTACTGGAAAACCCATGTTGAAAGGTTAAGAAAACTGTTTCAGGTTTTACGAAAATCTGGTTTGGTTGTAAACATCGATAAGTGTGAGTTTGGTAAGGCTGTAGTGACGTATCTGGGTCATGAGGTTGGTTTGGGGAAGGTTGCTCCTAAACATGCTAATATTGAGGTTATAGCCAACCTTCCTCAGCCGCGTAATGTCCATGATGTCCGCAAAGTTCTTGGCATGTTAGGCTATTACAGGAGGTTTCTGAAGAATTTTGCTGACATCGCCCAACCTTTAACTCATCTATTGAAAAAGAACACTAAGTTTTTGTGGAGTACGGAATGTGAAAAAGCATTTTCTAATTTGAAATCGGTATTAGTCTCGGAACCAATTCTTAGCTCTACAAATTTTAATAAACCTTTTATTTTGGCGGTGGATGCCAGTGACGTGGGTGTTGGAGGAGTTCTGTTTCATCGAGATGATGAGGGGGAAATGCACCCTGTATCTTATTTCAGTAAAAAGTTACTCCCGGCTGAAAGAAAGTATTCCACCATAGAGAAGGAAGCTTTGGCTCTGGTGAAGAGCGTATCCCATTTTTCTATTTATTGATCTAGTTCTCTCCAGGTTGAAGTGTTGACGGACCATAACCCGTTGGTATTTATAAATAAGATGAAGGGAGTGAATCAAAGGATTCTGCGATGGGCACTTCTCCTTCAGGAATATAACCTGGTCTTTCAGCATATAAAAGGAGTGGACAACAAGATCTCCGATGCACTTTCTAGGATGTGATGTGTGGGCTGTTGTGCCGTTCCTGGTTTTTTTTTATTTTTTTTCAGATGATGTATAGGCTATTAATGTATTCTAAGGTTGCTTTTACTTATTTTTGTGTAATCCCGGAGTTCCCCGTTCTTTTTTTTTGGGGGGGGGGGGTGGCCAGTTAAGTTAAGTAGTCTTAGTGTGAGTGTTTTGGTTGGTCATGTTTACTTTCTTATTTTCGTATTAAGGTCAAAAAAAAAAAAAAATTCCTGTTTAGTTAAATTAACTTTTTTTTTTTTTTTTTCGTTGAAGGAGGAAGGTGTCAGGCAGTAACTGAATTTTAAAGTAAAATCTTGTTGTTTTGCCTTTTTGCACTGATGGCTTTCATTTTTATTTTGTTAACAATTTTGTAAAGCTAAATTAAATATGTTGGTTAAATGTAGTGCTTAATTTGCTTTGGTTTAAATGTAATGTTTAATTTGCTTTGGTTGAAAAAGCTTAAGTTTTTGTGGCGCCATCTATTGAGTGCAGTTTGAAGTGCGGCCTTCCTCAGTATTTTTACTTCCTTGGCAAATTTTTAACTTTATTTTTCTTTGTGGTGACTGGGAGTGTTGTAAGGAGAGGTGACTTGTGACTCTCCTAAAATATTCTTGGGAGTCGAGTTCAAGGCCGTTGAAGACTCTGGAGCTGCTGATCTGCCTATTGTGGATTATATATACAATCTGTCATTGAGCTGCTTCTTAATGTGGAAGGCAGTTTACCTGTGAAGCTACGTGTGAGAATAAGACTTGCAACTGTGGTTCAAGTGATCTACTGGCTTAACCTGGACATTGGCAGTTTGGTGTTTTTGTCACTGGATTTGAGAATAAGAAAAAAGAACCCGTTACGGCTTCCTCCTAGAGGGAGTTCGTAACAATAAGATATTTTTCTTTACAAATTAACAAGATACTTCATGAAATAACTAGAGATTATATGAGATAACGAAGACTATTCCGATAAACTATGTATATATATATATATATATATATATATATATATAGACTTTATTATACCATTCGTCAATTTTTATTGAATTTTCGACAATGAAATAAAATTTTTGTCATTGCAGCGAGCACAACGTTCGTGACGTTTTGAGGTCCAGAAGGTCTTTTCCTTGAAGTAGGGACACCTTTCTGTTTGGCACTTTTATGTGCAGTGGTAGCGAACGAAACCTTTTCCAGGCCCAAGCGCTTGTTGGGTAGAGAAATTGCTTCGGGTGGGATATCCTGAGGTGTAATATATTTTTCGTGGCATAAAGAAAATTGCAATCGCACATACAACCTTATTAGAACACAGTTTCGGGTTCCCTATTTGAAATAATTACTTGATCCTTTTTCCGAAACAAGCCAGCAGGCTCCTAGCCTTTGTTTTGCTTATATCTTGCACCTGAAGTCGGACAGTCTCCAACAATAGGATTGGGTTAGTTTGTATCACTTTTATTTTTCCTTTTTTTTTTTTTTTTTTTTTTTACAAACGACGGATTCTTCTCTGACCTTCTTTGGCTGAGTAAAGCTTATTACATAGATCAGATTCTAATTTCCGGTTGAACTTGATTGCGTTGAACCGTCTATCTCAATTTTACGTTATTCAATTTTCACATTTCATGGTCGACTCCGTTAAATTCAGTGTTTCACTGTATTCTTCAAATCTTATTCGGTAGTCAACGAGATTGATACATTTTTTGGTAACCCACAATTCAGAACTCCAACTTTCGGGGCACACCCAAACATGGCTTCATAACGACTGCTCCTTATTCCAATAATGAAAATCCTTATCTATCATGAACTGACTGAAACGTCGACCTTCACACCCTTTGGTAGTTATATTGTCACTCGGCCAAGTAAATAGTATTTTTTCAACGTCTTAGTTAGCCTACTTCCTTGGCTTCGGTTGTGTTGGGGTTTACCGTGAACAATATGGAATTCGGGCCTTAACAGTTTTTAGCTTTCAATAACAGTTTAACTTGTCAATTCCTTGGACTTCAAGCACATCGTAGTGTTTTAATAGCAATAAATCTAAACACACATTGTTTCCAGCAAGAGCTTCATATTTATTTTTAGACATTAAAGCACTGGTGGCACCTGTTCAGTTTTGTTAAAAACATTTGCACTAATGCATTCCATTTTTAAATAAAATAAATTGAAAAAACAAAATAACTAAATTTAACGTATTTTGGAGATACAGTATATATTGACAAATTTGACAGATCCTTGCTCGGAATTTTGAGCGTTATAGCGTGTTTTGCTATTTAGTTTTTCTAAGTGTACAATATATGTATACACACAACAGTGAGGAAATGAAATAAGGAAACAGATAGTGTGCCTGATTGTTTATTTATTTTTTTTTCTACTGCCGTTTTTTTTTAACAAACTTTTAAACATATTTTTTTAAAACATTCCAGACCCCTTTTGCACGATGCAACCAACCTAAAACAGATATATATTTTTTCCATATATCTCTCAGCATGTACTTGATGAAATTTCCTTAGCTGAAACCTATCTTACTTAGATAGAAACTTCCTTTAATCATAGAATTAGTGATTCTTTATATCTCCTATCACGAATAGTGAGATGCCTCATATGTTATGATTGATAAGCAGCTGATTACTTACCTTTGATTATCATATATAGCAACATCTATCTTGCATGGATGATTAGTAATCATGCGAGGGGAATTAAAGAGGTTATCACAAGAGTGCATTCGAATCATTAATCAACATCTTTTCATTAAGCCGACACACACGTACACACACACATACACACACACACACACACATATATATATATATATATATACATATATATATATATATATATATACATACATATATATATATATATATATATACATACATATATATATATATATATATACATATATATATATATATATATATACATATATATATATATATATATATGTATATATATGTATATATATATATATATATGTATATATGTATATATATATATATATATATACATATATATATATATATATACATATATACATATATATATATATATATATACATATATACATATATACATATATACATATATATATATATATATACATATATATATATATATATATACATATATATATACATATATATATATATATACATATATATATATATATATATATACATATATATATATATATATATATGTATATATATATATATATATACATACATACATACATACATATATATATATATATATATGATTGTTGAAAAGACAAGCTCAGAGAAACTGATACATCTAAAATCAATGTGAAATCTTTAGTAATAGATATTCACATTAGTTTTTGAATAAAATTAAAAGAGAATTGTGGATTTTGTTCCTGTCACTGCCTTCGTTATACAACACATCATGGTATCCACTATGAATCCTCTGGTTTGTCTGTTACGCTCTCGCTGGAAAGTGTCTTCAAACTAAGAAACAGTCTGTAATGATTCAAAAAATGTTTTTATTTATCATTTGGAAGTTTTATATTCGACTATTGACCATCAACTAAGATATTAGTCTGAGTCTCTAGGACTTTGAGGGAACAGACTTACACCCAATGCTCAATTCAATCTTGTGCATTTAATTCTCTGAAATTTTGCAAACATTCGTTAAAGCTATTTTTACCTTTAAAGCTATAATATTTACTAACATTATCAGTAATACCTGTCATAATTTATGATGTAAAGAACAACAATAAAAGATATTCTAGATAATAGATTATAACCAGTGCAGCCTTCGTCATCGAAGTTTGCAAAAGGTAAATGTAAAGGATATATTATTATTATTATTATTATTATTATTATTATTATTATTATTATTATTATTATTATTATTATTATTATTATTACAAGCTACGTTATGAGCTTATATGGAAAACAGGATGTTATAATCCAAAGGTCTCTACCAGGGATAAATAGCCCGCTATGGATAAGAAATAAGAAAATAAATAAACTACCAGAGATGAATAAACGATCAAAATAAAATATTTCAAGAACAGTAACAGCATCGAATTAGATACTTCATATATAAACTATAAAAACTTCAAAAAATAAGTTAAAGAGAAATAAAATAAAACAGCGTGCACGAGTGTACCCCCAAACAAGAGAACTCTAGTTAGGGAAAGTGGAAGACCATGGAGAACAATAGTTTGATGTCTCCTTGAAGAGCCGCTTACCATATCTAGAAAGTCTCCTCTACCCTTGCCAAGAGGAAAGAAACCACTGAATAATTACATTGCAGTAGTTAACTCCTTGTGTGAAGAAAAAAAATTGTTTGGTAATCTTAGTGTTCTTAGGTGCATGAGAACAGGGGAGAATGTGGTTAGAATAGGCCAGACTATTCGGTGAATGTGTAAGTACAAGAAAAATGAGCTGTGACCAGAGAGAGGGATATAAAGTAGTACTGTCTGTCCATTCAAAGGACCCAATAACTCTCTAGCGGGTAGTATCTCCATGGTTGGCTGGTGCCCTGGCCATCCTACTACCTACAAAATTACTGTACACTTTTACATTTTATTTGTTGATTATTATTACTTTACTTTAGAATACAAGTCTCTGCGTTGTCAAAAAAATATTAGTGATTTACCATGGACACTAATATTTTCCTCAACTTCTTTTTGTTGAGGAAAACGATCACCACGACGATTCCCTCTGGTTGTTTGCCAGATATACGAGTATGGGATCATGACAGGGACGACCCAAGTAATTAACCATCCATTTGAGTATTAGATACCGTATCAGTTTTTGTTAAAGTTTATTAAAAATCTTAATTTTTATCAAACGAGGGGAGTTAATCGGATAATACTAAATCAGCTGCCATTATTAACTGAAGATGTTTGTTCAATTGTTGATTTTCTCTTTATATACATACATACGTGAATACATACATACATAAAAACATACATATTGTTTTCGTCTATATGCACATTTCTAAAGGTTTGGTTGCATAAACGCTAATCTTAAACAGGTCTTGTTCAACCAAAATCTTGATCATTGTAGCCTACTATGAAGTCGTTTTAATGGAGGGTTTCTGTAGACTTGGCATTTTCCTTAAAGATAGCAAGAAGTGGCTACGTCAAAATGCAAGGCATTTTAAGTGTCCGATTGTACAATAGGCAATTGGCAAAAATAACAATATATTACTGACTTTCCATAATGAGCTAATATTGATGAAGGTAATAACTTTAATTTCATATTGTTTGTGAATGCACATAGAGTAGGCCTATATATCATTCTTAGAGAACACATGCCTGATTTGAGAAGAGTGTTCGTAGAATGATAGACACTAAACAAACAACTACCTCCAACAGACATTGCAGACAAGAAAAAATGCGAAATTATTTCTTTGACACACTTCAAAGTTTATCTTTATCAGTATAATAACTCAATCAAAAAACCCAGAGTGTATGAAACAATTGTATTTTCAAGATGTTTTCAATCAAGTATAATTTGAAATATTGGAAACAAGAGAAAAATTCAACGCGATGGGATGAAAACTCCTCTCTACTTCTCCTTATATCATGTGGCTCCCTGTCTCGCATTTGTTATTCTCATGGATAGTAAGTCGGAGGTAGTCAGGACTCGGAAGCCATTTTGTTTATTTAATATTTTATTTTAGATTTCATTATCGTAAATTCTATATAATTAGTATAAAACTAATTAATTTCCTATTCGTTACTAATCATTCGGGCGATCCTTTTGTAAAGTTTATGGTCTGAGAATTGGAAAATTTACTACAGTATTTCTTAGGGGGTCCATTCTTCGTATTTTAGGATGAAAATATTTTCCGATATATTTTACAATGATTTTCTTCCCTATGCTTGAATTTCTTTGAAATAATAGTATCTTTTCATTCCCTGAGTTTAGTTGAGGCTGTTTTCATCTACTCTTGTTTTTTAAGTTATCATTTCTTCATATTTCAAAGGATTTCTATATATCCTAGGAAGAGGACTTTAAGAAATTCATCTGAAATGCACTTGATTGTTCCTAAATGTTCAAATTTTTCGTCTTTAAAACAACCGAAATAATATTGATTATTTTTCAGCATTACAGATTTGTTCGTTGTACTTTAAGAAGTAAGGTTGATGAAATGTTAACTTTTGTCCCTGAAATACAAATTTATAAGACATTTTCCCAAGGACCCAAGTATCATGACATGCAAAATTGATTGCCAAATAACGTAAAATTCAGAAGGTAAAGAAAAATTTTAATGTACAAGGTTGGTGATAACTGCGTAAATCCCTTTGTTCTGGTCATATATCGATTTAATATCTATCTATCTATCTATCTATCTATCTATCTATCTATCTATCTATATATATATATATATATATATATATAAATATACATATATATATATATATATATACATATATATATATATATATATGTGTGTGTGTGTGTGTGTGTGTGTGATTAAAAAGGTTGGAATGACGAGCAGTCGGTCGATGATAAGAAGAGAAATGAATAAAAAGTGAAAAGACATTCCAGTCTTAAACTTTTCAAGACCTTATTAGGAAAAGGGTTATTTTCTTTCCCTCATAGGTTTCATCTTTCTGCATAACGTGCTTAAAGTAGTTGTTCATGAACGGTAGCAACATAGCAAACTTGAATTATTTTGCAAATTTTATTTACTTTGGATATGAGAGCATAAATCTTGAAAGACGAAAAAAAAAAATCTGTGTAAGACCAACTCATTTCGTAACTTATATGTATTTTTGTGCAATGAGCCTGATGAATTGGGAATCATAATACTCCTGATGGCCTTTGTATACATGCATTTGAAATATTTAATTTGAAAAGATAAATTAGTTCAGAAACGAATAAAAAGATAGATTAATATAGATATTTCCCATATATCTTGTTTTTCAATGTAGTAATGAAAACAAACTTGTTTATTCAAATAGGTACATCGTGTAGGTGCTCCGACTTTTTTCGGTTGCTGCACACTTGGGTAGGTGTGCCTCAGAAGGAGAAGGGCAGATTTACTGGCAAAGAATTTTGCAAATGAGTTGCCCTATACAAGGATACAGTGATATGTTATATGTATCGTTGTTGTGCATTTTGTATGTACTACATACATATACCAAAGGCACTTCCCCCAATTTTGTGGGGTAGCCGACATCAACAAATGAAACAAAAAAGGGGACCTCTACTCTCTATGTTCCTCCAGCCTAACCAGGGACTCAGCCGAGTTCAGCTGGTACTGCTAGGGTGCCACAGCCCAACCTCCCACATTTCCACCACAAATGAAGCTTCATACTGCTGAGTCCCCTACTGCTGCTACCTCCGCGGTCATCTAAGGCACCGGAGGAAGCAGCAGGGCCTACCGGAACTGCGTCACAATCGCTCGCCATTCATTCCTATTTCTAGCACGCTCTCTTGCCTCTCTCACATCTATCCTCCTATCACCCAGAGCTTTCTTCACACCATCCATCCACCCAAACCTTGGCCTTCCTCTTGTACTTCTCCCATCAACTCTTGCATTCATCACCTTCTTTAGCAGACAGCCATTCTCCATTCTCTCAACATGGCCAAACCACCTCAACACATTCATATCCACTCTAGCCGCTAACTCATTTCTTACACCCCGTTCTCACCCTCACCACCTCGTTCCTGACCCTATCTACTCGAGATACACAGCCATACTCCTCAGACACTTCATCTCAAACACATTCAATTTCTGTCTCTCCATCACTTTCATTCCCCACAACTCCGATCCATACATCACAGTTGGTACAATCACTTTCTCATATAGAACTCTCTTTACATTCATGCCCAACCCTCTATTTTTTACTACTCCCTTAACTGCCCCCAACACTTTGCAACCTTCATTCACTCTCTGACGTACATATGCTTCCACTCCACCATTTGCTGCAACAACAGACCCCAAGTACTTAAACTGATCCACCTCCTCAAGTAACTCTCCATTCAACATGACATTCAACCTTGCACCACCTTCCCTTCTCGTACATCTCATAACCTTACTCTTACCCACATTAACTCTCAACTTCCTTCTCTCACACACCCTTCCAAATTCTGTCACTAGTCGGTCCAGCTTCTCTTCTGTGTCTGCTACCAATATCATCCGCAAACAACAACTGATTTACCTCCCATTCATGATCATTCTCGTCTACCAGTTTTATCAAAAGAAATATTTTAACATCATAAAATTATAAAGATAAATATCTGAACACCAAACATTTTCAATGAAGATCATTATGATGGATATCCGGTTTTTTATCACTACAAAACAGCAACGTAGGGGTTGTCTTGGTTATGTTAAGTTAATTTATATCCCATAAATGGTAGAGTGAATTAATGTGCATTTCTGACTTTGCCATTATGTAAGCCAGTGTTTTTCTGCAAGATTACTTATCACTAGATGAATTGGAAAGGAAATAAATCAGAATTGACTTGTAATAACTAAATTCTTCGAAGAGATGTCTCTCAGAGTTTGTTAAATGAAAATACAATTTGAGTTTGTACTCTTTTCTGTCCATCACTATACAAAGTATAAATAACCGTTCCGCCTCATGTGCGTTGTAGTAATTAGAGCAATGGGAAACCTAACGTGTCTTATTCCGGCTTTTCAGAAGCCAAACTAACTAGACTAGGGTTTCGCTCCTGTGAAATGAAATTTTTTTACCAGGTCTTGATGTTTAAAAGTGTAAACCCAAATGGCATTTTTCCCTTGTGGCATTTTATAAATAAAGATGATATCCTAGCTCTGAAGTATTCGGTTCTCTTTTGCAAGTTAAAAAGGAGAAGCTTTTTGCACTAGTTGAAGAATTGATAAGGTTACCCCATTAGGCAACTGTGGTTATAACTCTAGCCCTGACATTACTGGTCAACCTCCATAATATCCTTATTATTTAAAGATTTTTAAATACAGTTTGGCAGAAATCTAAATTCATATGTCAAAAGTAATCATCTATTCCTTAATATGTATATTTGATTTTGTGATGGCTTTGGACTTTACTCTTCATACAATCTCCAGTTCTATGTAGAAATCCATTATTTGTAGTCGTGGAGTTCTCTTTACATTACAGATGTTTTTACTGTTAATCATAAGGCCCATTGCCTCCAAACTAGAGCAATGGATAGTTCGCAAGTAATTCTTTAGTATTTCTATTGATTTTTGAAATGATAGATACAATGAGAAGTCACTGCAGTAAGTTAGCATCTAGTGTTTCCCAAGAGACTGATCGTTCGTAAATGGAATTAATGACTTAAAATTACGATCGATACGAACACTAATATTGTAACTGCTATTTTATGTTAAATAAGGAAACTATGATAAAAATAGATACATTGATACAGACACACGCAAACACTCAGACACACAAACACGCACACACCCACCCAACCACCCATCCACACACGCACACACATACACACACACACACCCATATATATATATATATATATATATGTACATATATATATATATATATATATAAAACGTATTTAACATGATGTTTTGTAACTGTCTTTGAGCTATACATCTGAGAGAGAGAGAGAGAGAGAGAGAGAGAGAGAGAGAGAGAGATTCCTTAATTAGGACGAAATGCGGTAAAAATTTTTTTTTTTTAAATTTTAACTTTCTGATTTTTAATATTTCCACACCATGTAAAGGTACCCTAATGGCAGTAGTGGGGATTTTTGTGTCATGAATATACAGTAGACTATCGTAAACCAGTCTCAGAATTGGATGCTATAAAAGATGTGAAAAAGACGATAGAATACGAAATAAGAATTGTTTTATGGCTAGGTTCCAGTTATTGCCTACTCATTATAACAGCCATTATCCTATGTTTGATTGCTATGAAATACCTTCTTACTGAGACACTAATATCCATCAAACGAGGCTGGGGAGTTTTGGGAACGAAAAAGAGATCCTTACCAAAAGGATGCGGCTTTGTGTGACAGGGAACTATTGTTGACGCAACGGGATTGCAATGAAAGACAATTTTCGATGCAACCTATATTTGTTAATATTTTTTTTAATAACAGCGAGTATTTTGACGAATTGGCTTAATATTTCTGTTATTCTTCTAATATAATAACGGAGCTAAAAATATCTTCCTATGATATTGTACTCTTAAGGTCTTCATGTCCTGAAGGAGACTGATGATTATTGCAAGGTCTTAAGAGAGTAATTTCGACAATGTTCAGGAGTTATTATTACTTGATTTTGTCTTGCACCCAGCTTCCTTTTATTATTCAATTGACAGTATCGAGTATAAAAGGTCAAGTGCGTTGTTTTTTACGCCCCTTAAAGGAACCCTTAATTCAAACTTTACTTGAAGTATCGAGATGCATGGTAGGATTTTCTCTGTCAATTACTCATTTTACATTCTATACTTTGTTATTTGATACTAATTATACACTTACTCATTTGTCAGTGACGGCTCTACCATTATTCTTTTCAATTTATAATGTAAATTATTACGAGTTGCTCATCAAGGCAATGTTGGAGACCTTAGCTTTTTCAGTTTAATAAAAGATTTCAATGGTCTTTTTTTAAGAGAAGTGAACTTCAGTGGTAGATATTTTCAATTGCTCTTTCCCTTTCTCAGTTGTAGTGTTATTGACTATTACAGTTTATTCTGGTTGTTTCATTTGTCTTAAAAATCGTCCTTCTTCAATGAAATTATGATTCGCGAATTTTCTTTTCTTTTTTAATCCTATCTTATTTCTTTCACAAAAAAAAAATTGTCCCTTTTGTTAATTACCAGAGTTCATTGCAGTTACTTTCTGCACTCTTGTCATTGTGATCTATTTTGGAAATTGTTCTCAGTTTATGCAATATATAAACTTTTATCATTATATAATGTTAATATCTTATAAATTAGGTTTCAAAACTATCTAATGGCCTTATTATTTTTTTCCTATTTTTACATTGCGTCCAATTCTACTTCTATTTTCGTTTCTTCAGGAGCGGAACATCGAATGTCTAAGCGCTAGTTCGAATCCCAAACTTTTAAACTATACCTGACCCAGCTTGAAGTCGAAGTCCTATTATTGTGACACCAGAGATCAGCGTCATCAGATCCGTCTCTTTTAATGACGTCAATTTCAGAATGTCTTTTCCTGCTCTCGACCATCTAGGTCAAAGGTTTGCAGGCCTTGTCTTTTGTCGATATTCTATACTAGGTCGTGCATATGAGGTGAAGTACTAGGAGCATGCGCAGTCTCTCATTTTTTTTATGCCTGTATTCAGAACAGAAAACTAAAAGAAATATTGACTATTTAGAGTGAAAAAAAGCATCGAAGGGTTTGGCTATTTTTATCCAGTGTATACCAGAAAAGATAACTTGAATATATCGATTTCGTTATTATTTATTCTATTTATTTATCTTTTTTTTTTTTTGGCAAAACATAGATCAACAGAGACATGATCCATCATTTAACTTGCAATTACTTGATCATTATTTTTTCTCACCCTTCCCTTTGAAAATGTCTCAAAACTAATATAATATAAATATCTCCGCCAACGAAGTTGAAAGGAGATTATGTTTCCCCCCTGTTCGTCTGTTTGTCCATTTGTCTGTTTGTTTGTTTTTGAACAACCTCCTAGGTCACAATTTGAAAGCATATGATAGTGAAACTTTTAGGGATCAATTGTTAAGACATGGAAGTGATACAATTATGGAAGCTTGGTCA
>NC_090737.1:48501994-48504494 GCF_036898095.1 Palaemon carinicauda | reverse complement strand
CTGAAATCTTCCTCAAGAATATTGAGAGAGTAAAGTAATGCAGGGTACAACTCATACCATTTAAACCACCATCCAGGGAGGCTATCAGAAGATCCCGATTCCTAATGAGCAAGGGGCAGCTTTGTTTGTGGTCTATCTTTGACCGTCAAAAAAAAAAGAAATAAAAAACATAATGATAATGTAAATATTTTTTATGCATTTGTAAGATTAGAAAGAAGTAAAGAGATTTCGAAATACATTATTGCTATCATAAAAAGGACTAGTATATTCTGCTATTGGATGTACAAACCTCTGTAATCTCCTTAAACCTGTTTAGAGGCTTAAAATCAGTAGAAAATGATAGTGACTTACATATAAAAAGTAGTCAAGGTTTTATTGTAAAAAACACATATTTAAAGGAAATGCACTTACCTCTGACAGAAGTTTCTACCTACTTGAAATTAAGAGTTAATCCCCAAGATGTGATCAATATTTTAACAAAAACTTGAAATCTTTTATAAGGTAAGAAAAATCCTTTCATGATTATTCTACTTTTTCCGGACGATCCTTGCCTTATTTATATGGTTTGAATAATACCAATAAAACAGAAAATCCAGAGAGACCAATTTTTAGTACAAGAGTAACTGTTGATTATAAATTATTAAACTATTTGTCAAATTATTTTCTCCGATTTTAGGATCTACTTGAACCTCATATATGAAAAGTTCAGTTGAACCTTACGACAAATTTCAAAATGTTAGCTTAACGTCTAACCATAGATTAGTAAGCTTTGATATTACTTCGATTTCCTGTTAGACATTTTGCTAACCTGTTATTGAAGTTATTTGTCTGAGTGAATTTTATCTTAATGGAAATTACTATGAATAAGTTTTAAAGGATCATGATTAATCCTTTGTCCTCTATTTTATCCAGCATATACTTGGAGTCTTTTATTTTAGATTACTTTCTTCAGTTTGATCCTCCCAATTTTATTGGTACTTTTATGTTGATAATGCTTTGGGTATTCTGGGAGAACATTTTATTCCTGAGGGTTTTGTTTAAATCATTAACTCATTAGACCAACCAATAAAATCCACTATAGGAAATGAAGAAAATAATATTATCCCGTTTTTTAGACGGTTTGATAGGTAGACAAGCAGATAGATATAAGTTTTCCGTTTATATAAAGCCTATCAGTAACTCTCCATATGTACACTTCTACGCTGCTGGCCACTATAAAAATACAAAGTATTCAATTATTTACTCTATGTACCGTAGAACAATTGGAATATACAGCCTTGAGTATATAAAGGATTAGTTCACAGAAATTGGAGAAATTACTACTAATATTTGCTATCCCAAATATTTTTTAGAAAACTGTATGAATAAAGTTGAAGAACAAATTTTATAGCGTTCAGTTAGAGAAAAGGTAAATATTGAAGTTATATACTTTGTTTGCCATTTCAAGAATTTCCATTTTTCCTTTTGTGACTAAAATCCATTAATTATGTTCATCAAGTGTTATTTTTCTTGATTTATACGTACTCACTCACATACACATACATAAACACACACAAATGTATATATATATATATATATATATATATATATATATATATATATATATATATATATATATATATATATATATATACACACACGCAAACAACAGGAACAAAAAACTCATCCATTCCTAATCACTGTAATTCAAAGGCCAAAGACATGTCAATGGTCGTCTGGGGTTTGGCCAGTGTGGACTGGTGATGCCGACAGATTCTCAAATGATCGGTCACAGCAAACCAACATAGGATGGGTGTCCCTTTTTACTAGTGCTGCTTTGCTGACCATGACGATGAGCAAACCCTTGCATTACTATATCTATATATGTATATATATATATATATATATATATATATATATATATATATATATATAAATATATATATATATATATATATATATATATATATATATATATATATATATATACACATATATAGTATACGTACATATATATATATATATATATATATATATATATATATATATATATATATATATATATATATATATATATATATATATATATATATATAGTATACGTATATATATATATATATATATATATATATATATATATATATATATATATATATATATATATATAAGTGTGTGTGTGCGTGTGTTGGGTGTGTGGGTGTGTGTGCGGTTGTGTGTGTGAAGAGAGAGGAAAAGAGAAAAAAAAATTTTGTCATATCATATTCCTTACGCAAACACACACATTTATATATATATATATATATATATATATATATATATATATATATATATATATATATATATGTTTATATATTTATATATTTATATATATATATATATATATATATATATATATATATATATATATGTTCATTTATATATATATATATATATATATATATATATATATATATATATATATATATATATATATATATATATATATATAAGTCTATTGACGCAAAGGTCCACTCGTCTCTAT
>NC_090737.1:48489494-48491994 GCF_036898095.1 Palaemon carinicauda | reverse complement strand
TCATTTCTCTTACATATCCCAGGAATGATATTTCGTAGATTTAAAGGAAATTTACTTATTATTCACCTATTGCAACTCAATAATAACAACTTTTGCATCTTGTTCGTTCCTCCTATCCAAACGGAAGCCAGATCATCAAGAGTCCTTCAGATGTGATGAGCTGAGTTAGCGAATCCTCATATTAGCAAAGTTGAGAGGAAGTATTTGAAGCATAAATAACTCTCGAAAACAGACACTGACGTTCTGGAATTAAATGCGGTTGTCTGGGATTCTGTCTAGAAGTTGAAATCCTTTCCAGTCATTGAGAGAAACCTAATATAGTGTCTTAAATGAGAAAGAAACAGTGTATTGTATATATATATGTATATATATATATATATATATATATATATATATATATATATATATATATATATATATATATATATATATGTATATGTGTGTATACTGTATATGTATATATATATATATATATATATATATATATATATATATATATATATATATATATATATATATATATATATATATATATATATATATATATATATATATATATAAATATTTATATTTTAGCGTCATCCAAAGATAAAAATAAAACATCTTTTAGGAAAATATGAGCTCCAGCTAGTTTTAAGGTTAGCAGGAAAAGGGCATTTATGTTTCAACATTTATCATTTGGTGTCGACACTTGTTCTGAGTCACGTTATTTCATGTGATTTTCCATCAGGACTACAATAGTTAAGTAATTACATTTAAATATAAGTCACATATACACCTATATAAAAATGTTTATATATTTATATATAGAATGTATATATATACACACACACACACACACACACACACATATATATATATATATATATATATATATATATATATATATATATATATATATATATATATATATATATATATATATATATATATATATATATATATGTGTGTGTGTGTGTGTGTGTGTGTGTGTGTTTGTGTGTGTGTGTGCGTGCGTGTGTGTGTGTGTGTGTGTGTGTGTACAGTCAGCCCTTGTTCTTCTCGAGGGTAGGTAACAGAGACAGGCGTGAAAATTTAAAATCTGCAAATACTTTCTGCCCTAGGATGTGTTAATTCCTAACCTAACAACTAACTGCGCATTTCCTATGCACAATATTGCATAATATTGTTTTCACTTGGTTTATTTCACAGTAGAGGCATTGTATTATTGAATGAACACACTTCAGTGAGTGTACAGTACATATATACACCTGTACTACATCCTGTGCATAGTAAGGTTACAGTACATTAGGGTACACATTCAGTACAATACGTAACACTAGTCATCAGCACCCTTATAATCTCAAAACACTGAATTTCCTGCCTAATATAACACTCTCTGATGCTGTAGTGTATATTACTGTAATATATGTTCACTACTAAGACTACAGAATAGCCTCATTAACTAAGGTAACACTCGTACTGTACTGTAAGTGTTTACTGTTTTTGGTAAGATGACTCGTACCATTTGACAACTCACCGTACAAGTAGCGTACATTTAAATATTATACAGCAGTGGCCTTTCCAGTAAGCAGCTCAAACTCACTGTCCTGAGCTGGGATTTATCTGCTGCCATGCGAATGCTAGGCAACCATGTTACCACTGTACTAGCCAGGAGGCTATTACTTTAAACTTTAAATGATAAACAATACTATACATTACTGAAATATTGTACTGTACAATATGTTTACAATGATAAATAAAATTTACTTAGTGTACACATTTTATACAAAGACAACTAACCATATTATTGCAAAATTCTACACACTCGTGAAGCATTAAGCAACTCCTGATATGTGGTGTCTTGCACAGTACTGTAGGGAATCACACATCCATATTACATGCCTGGTAAATATAGGCACTGTACAGGAGTGTGTACTATACAAATATAAAAATTTTTACATCACTTTTATTTTAACATCATAACGTGATTTTTTTAAGAAAGACCAAAGTGGGAGATGTACACGTAAGAATAGACAATGCAAGTTGTACCAACCGTGTGTCACACGATCGTACATAAATTATTTTGTATATATTATGCTTGTATCTGCACTCTTCCCTCACACTAAAAAGAACCAGAATAAACATACACACGGTTGGTACAACTCGCATTGTCTATTCTTACGTGACCTCCTACCTGCACAAAGAAAAGGTTTTCTCTACGCTCGACCTCCTGAAGGGGTATTATCAGCTGCCTATGAACCCAAAAAACATCCCCAAGACCGCCATCGCCACTCTGTTTGGTACATACACCTTCAATTACTCCTGTTTTGGCCTTCGTAATGCTGGGGCCACGTTTCAACGTCTCATGGTTGGCATCTTAGGGAACCTCCCTTTCTGTGTATGTTATGTGGACGACATACTTGTGTTCTCCTCCTCAAGAGAGGAACACCTCCGTCACCTGCGTATCGTGCTCGACCGCCTGCAACAAAACGGCCATGTAGTCCGGTACGACATGTGT
>NC_090737.1:48466994-48471994 GCF_036898095.1 Palaemon carinicauda | reverse complement strand
AACTGAGGTCCCTGTTGTTCCCTAAGGCCTCTCCTGACTCAGTGGTTCCGAAAGACGCAATCCCCACTGTCCAAATTACGGTGGAACCTGATGTGGTCATGGCTCAGTCCATGCATGAGTGTCGTTTAGATTCCGAGGATGATGAGCAGATCTCTGACGTCTCGGAAGACACGGAGAAGACGCTTATGGTTCAAGGAGCCGAAGAGGACGAAGACAAGGTGGAATACACCGAGTCGGAGCTTGGAGCTCCTCCCTCATCCATCCCTCCGCCTACTCCTACACCGACGGATGTGTCCATTCCGTCTACCTCCTCGACCCCGGATCCCTCTTCGTCTACCCAAGAACTGATCCGGCTGATTAGAGCTGTCATGAACGACAGACTGAAGGAGAACCAGGAGTCCATCAGGTCAATGATTGGATCCAGAGAACCGAAGAAGATTTCGGTTAAGGATCTCCCAGCTTGCTCTCATGCCAACCCGTGGAGGTATGCAGAGCATATGGTTATTGCGACCGGCAGGATCTTTGTTAGTGACAAGATTGGCACGGTCCCGTTGGAAGACGTGGAGTTCTTCCCAAGCTTCGAGGCCTACCCGGACTGTTACGTCCGGCTTCGTTCCGAACCTGCCTCGAAGGAGGAGACCGAACCTAAGGAAGAGATAGTGTTCGATCTCGCAAAGGCCCAGGCTATGCTAGCCTCCGCATTTAAGAGCAGGGGCTTTACCTGCTCTAAGCTTCCTGCCTTGAGCAAGAAGCATCCTACATATGTCGCACCTGACACTGCGGTTCTTCCTTTCTTGGAAAAGGCCTTAGCCGCATGCCTTAAAGCGGCGGAAGAAGGAAAACCCTGCCCTGCACTGGAGGAGTGCAGACCCTTCTCCATCGTGACACCCCCTGACACTAGACAATGGAAAGATGTTCAACATACTTTCGTCGTGGGTAGGCTCGATCCTGACGTCGCCGGACGTCAGTTTAATGAGGACCTCCCTAAGCTCAATGATCACCTCCTTCGCCGGGAACAAGACACGAAGGAGAGGCTTGCGGCATCTCTTTCTCATCAAGTCCAACTTGAAGTTATGGCCTGTGACACAAGAGTACCTGATCACTACATGGTACTAGCCAAATCCCACTTACTTACAGTAATGAAGGACTTGTACCATTTCATAAAGGCTCGTAGAGCCTGTCGTGAATTCGTGTTTGTCGGTGCCACCGTGAAACACGAACCCCGGAGGCTGATTTCCTCCAACATCTGGGGAAAGCACCTGTTTCCTTCTGACCTTGTCAAGGAAATAACTGAGAGAGCCGCCACGGAGAATAGGAACCTTCTCCACAAGTGGGGCATGTCCAGAAAAAGGAAACCCTCTCAGGACGATGGACCTCAGCCTAAGAGGAAACCACAGAAGCCAAAACCCCAGCAACGTCAACAACGACGTCAGTTTCCGGGACCCGCTACCTCCCAAGTGGTTGCCCAACCACAGCAGACCTTTCAATTGGTCCCCCAACCGGTGTTGTCACAGTCACCGGTCTTCACCCCTGCCTTTGAGCAACCATCCACTACCTTTCATGCCAAAGGTAGAGGCTCGTCCAGGGGTGCAAGCAGAGACGCATCTCGTCGTCCCTCCAGAGGTAGAGGAGGAAAGGGAGCTAGCGGCCGAGGCAACAAGTCCTCGGGACACCAGAAGCAATGAAGTGCTTCCGGTGGGAGGAAGACTCCGCCAATTCCAGGATCGTTGGACCTTCGATCCCTGGGCACACAGCATCATCAAGAACGGTCTAGGCTGGAGTTGGGTGCAACCACCCCCAATCTTCCAGCGGTTCTTCCAACAATCGACCCCCATTCTGGAAGAATATGTTCTAGACCTCTTGAACAAGAAGGTGATAAGGAAGGTAAAGTCCACCAGGTTCCAAGGGAGACTGTTTTGCGTTCCCAAGAAGGACTCAGACAAGCTCAGAGTCATTCTGGACTTATCCCCCCTCAACAAGTTCATAGAGAACAACAAATTCAAGATGCTGACGCTTCAACAAATAAGGACCCTTCTGCCTCAAGGTTCCTACACGGTCTCTATAGACCTGGCGGATGCCTACTGGCACATTCCAATGAACCATCACGCTTCCTCCTACCTAGGATTTCGACTCCAAAGGAAAAGCTACGCCTTCCGGGCCATGCCATTCGGCCTCAATGTGGCCCCTCGGATCTTCACAAAGCTGGCGGATGCCATAGTACAACAGCTCCGCCTAAGAAACGTCCAGGTGATGGCCTACCTCGACGACTGGCTAGTTTGGGCTCCATCGCCCGAAGAGTGTGCAAAGTCTTGCAACGAAGTTACCCAGTACCTAGAACACCTGGGATTCAAGATCAACGAGAAGAAATCTCGCCTCTCTCCAGCTCAGAAGTTTCAGTGGTTGGGAATCCACTGGAATCTTCAGTCACACCGCCTTTCCATCCCCCAGAAGAAAAGGAAGGAAATAGCAGGGTCTGTCAAGCGACTACTGAAATCCAAACGCATTTCAAGACGACAGCAGGAACGAGTTCTAGGCTCTCTACAATTCGCCTCAGTGACAAACCCAGTGCTTCGCGCACAGCTAAAGGATGCCGCGGGAGTCTGGAGACGATCGGCATCCATCGCTCGAAGAGACCTCAAGAGACGGCTTCCAAACAGACTTCGACGCCTCCTAAAGCCGTGGTCGGAAGCAAAGGCCCTGAAAAGGTCCATTCCTCTCCAACACCCCCCTCCATCACTCAACATCCACACGGATGCCTCACTGGAAGGCTGGGGAGGTCACTCCCACCTGAAACAAGCTCAAGGGACCTGGTCTCCACTATTCAAGACGTTCCACATAAACATCTTGGAGGCCATGGCGGTCCTTCTTACTCTGAAGAAGTTATCCCCGCCGCCCTCGATCCACATCCGTCTAACCCTAGACAACTCGGTGGTAGTTCGTTGTCTCAATCGCCAGGGCTCAAGATCGCCCCAGATAAATCAGGTGCTTCTCCCAATCTTCCGTCTGGCGGAGAAGAAGAAGTGGCACCTGTCTGCAGTTCACCTACAAGGATTCCGCAACGTGACAGCGGATGCTCTATCTCGGACAAACCCGATAGAGTCGGAATGGTCTCTAGACGCAAGATCATTCTCCTTCATCTCCCATCAAGTCCCAGAACTTCAGATAGATCTCTTTGCAACGAGCGACAACAATCAACTTCCTCTGTACGTAGCCCCGTACGAGGACCCCAAAGCAGAAGCGGTGGACGCCATGTCACTGGACTGGAACAGATGGTCCAAGATATACCTGTTCCCTCCCACCAACCTTCTGTTGAAAGTCCTCTCCAAACTGAGAACCTTCAAAGGGACAGCGGCCCTAGTGGCTCCCAAGTGGCCCCGGAGCAACTGGTACCCCCTGGTCCTGGAGCTGCAGCCCAAGCTGATCCCTCTCCCGGGCCCAGTTCTCTCAACAAGTACAGAAGTCGACTGTCTTCGCTTCATCATCGAAAATCAAGGACCTTCATCTCATGATTTTCTCTCCCTTGCCGCAAAGAAGAGGTTTGGGATCTCGAAGAAAAGTCTAGACTTCCTAGAGGAATACAAGACCGAATCCACGAGACGGCAATATGAATCATCCTGGAGGAAATGGGTCTCCTTTGTTAAAGCAAAAAATCCTAAAGAAATCACCATTGATTTCTGTATGTCCTTCTTCATTCACCTTCATGGACAAGGATTAGCAGCCAATACGATTTCAACCTGCAAATCGGCTTTGACTAGACCAATTCTATATGCTTTCCAAATTGATCTGTCCAACGACATCTTTAACAAATTACCAAAAGCATGTGCTCGCCTACGCCCCGCACCCCCTCCGAAACCGATCTCCTGGTCACTAGACAAGGTGCTCCATTTCGCCTCCAACTTGGACAACGATTCATGCCCCCTCAAGGATCTGACTCAGAAAGTTATATTTTTATTTGCTCTCGCCTCGGGAGCTCGAGTCAGCGAAATAGTGGCATTATCAAGAGAAGAGGGACACATCCTGTTTGCTGATTCAGGAGAAGTGACCCTCTCCCCTGATCCGACGTTTCTCGCCAAAAACGAATTACCCACCAAAAGATGGGGCCCTTGGAGAATATGCCCCCTGAAGGAGGATGTCTCTCTATGTCCAGTAGAGAGTCTCAAGGTCTATCTTCGCAGAACTTCAAACTTTGGTGGAGGCCAACTCTTCAAAGGAGAAACATCGGGCAGCGACCTGTCACTGAAACAATTAAGAGCGAAAATCACCTACTTCATTCGCAGAGCGGATCCGAACAGTACACCCGCTGGTCATGATCCTAGAAAAGTGGCATCTTCTCTGAACTTCTTTCAGAGCATGGACTTTGAGAGCCTTAAAAACTTTACGGGCTGGAAGTCCTCGCGAGTTTTCTTTAAACATTATGCGAAACAAGTGCACGAAATCAAACATTTTGTGGTAGCCGCAGGTAGTGTTGTGAAACCTGCACCTAACTCTGCGTAGAACAGTGAGTTACTTGGGACTCTAACTCTTCGGGTGCCTATGTTGACCCTCGCGTGATTCATAGTGATGTCTAAAAACACTTAGTGCTTTTATAACTGTTCTTATCCCAGGTGAAATGTCATAGTGTCACACAAGTGCCGCATGCCTTGAGCATGATGTGTTGTTTAAAGACTTGCGTTCCTCGAGAACGAGTACCTACTAATCCTGAAATTCCTTTTCAGATTCAAGAGCAAGCCTTTATTTCTATGTACATTATTATTACTGTAAATGAACTTTACTTTTGCTGTAAATTATTTAATTTCTGCATTGTGAAATAAAATTTCTATTTTATTACTTATGCGTCTCTTTCAGCTCCTACTTACTATGAAATACATACTGTCATAGTTTTATTTATTCCTCCTTTCTTATGGTCATGAAGAATTTAAGATGTCTAATCCTAAATTATATTCACCTTGTCTCAGTAAGGTTCCTACACGAATACTTACTTCTGATAATCAGGAGATGAA
>NC_090737.1:48456994-48461994 GCF_036898095.1 Palaemon carinicauda | reverse complement strand
GAGGACAAGTGAAGACCCAAACCAAAAATAGTTTATCACAAAAATTAGGGGGCAGGTTTTAAAACACTACCTGCCGCCACTACAAAGTGTTTCAGTTCATGCACTTGTTTTGCGTAGTGTTTAAAACACTCTGGATGATTTCCATCCAGTGTATGAACGAAGACGCTCAAAGTCCATGTACTGAAAGTTCAATGATGAAGCAATCTTTCTCGGATCATGACCTGCGGGAGTACTGTCCAGATTCGCTCTACGAATAAAGTAGGTGAGCTTCGCCCTTAGTTGATTTAGAGATAAATTTGATCCCGAAGTTTCTCCTCTGAAGAGCTGTCCTCCCCTGAAGTCTGAAGTTCTACGAAGATAGACCTTTAGACACTCTACAGGACATAGAGAGACATCTTCCTTCAGAGGACAGATTCTCCAGGGACCCCACCTCTTAGTGGGTAGCTCGTTTTTAGCGAGAAATGATGGATCAGGGAAGAGATTGAGTTCTCCTAAATCTGTGAACCTAATGTGGCCCTCATCTCTCGATAGAGCCACTATTTCACTAACTCTAGCCGCAGAGGCTATTGCAAACAGGAAAATAACCTTTTGGGTTAGATCCTTAAGAGAACAATCTTCATTGTTCACCGATGAGGCATAATGTAAGACCTCGTCGAAAGACCAAGAGATGGGCTTCGGTGGTGCTGCAGGCCTAAGTTTAGCACATGCTTTCGGAATCTTGTTAAAGATTTCATTTGCCAGATCCACTTGGAAGGCGTATAGGAGAGGTCTAGTCAAGGCTGATTTGCACGTATTTATCGTATTGGCCGCCAACCCCTGGCTATGAAGGTGGACAAAGAAGGACAGACAGAAGTTCATAGAAATTTATTTCGGTCCTTTTGATTTAACAAACTCCACCCACTTCTTCCAGGAAGACTCATATTGTCTTCTAGTAGACTTAGACTTGTATTCTTCTAAGAATTCTATATTGCCTTCTGAGATCCCAAACCTTTTTCTAACCGCTAGAGCAAGAAATTCATGAAATGAAGGGTTTGGGTTCTCTGTGATAAATCGAAGGCAGTTAATTTCTGAACCTTCGGAAATATACCCAGGATCGGAGCTAGGACCGGCCTCATCTAGTCTATCAGCCCCATTAGAGGATCCTCGTATGGGGCTATTTAGCGAGGTAGTTTCTTGAAGACGCTCATGATGAAGAGGTCGAACTGCAGTTCCGGGACTTGTTCCCATTTGGGAGGGAATATGTCTGCGTCCATGGACCATTCCAACTCTATCTCCTTGGATCGCGATAGAGTATCCACCGTCACATCGTGGATCAGATGTAAATGAACTGCTGTTAGGTGCCATCCCTTTAGGAAAAGGATGGGTAACTTCACTAAGACTGTACGAGACGTTCGATTGTGATGTCTTATTATCGCTTCGGTGTACCAGCTCAGACGTAGGGAGTCTGATCGGTGTGGAGGGGCCTTCCCCGCCCACGGAAGGACCAGCAGAGTCCTGGAACTTTCGTGGTTTAACTTTTGTTAAAGAAGCGATTAAAGAGGGACCGATCTCGGTCTTTTTTTATCTCTTCAAGCGTTTGATGCGTGTTTTCTCCATGCTCTTAACGCATCTTTCCGATGTGCTCTTTGCACTAGGTCTGTCACTATTGCGGACTTGGGAAAGTTTAGCACTTTTCCTTGTTGGCATTTTGGGAATCTGATCGATTAGCTGAATCTCTTGACAGACCTCGCGAGCTCCTTTTAAATTCCCGAGGGTTGAAGTGACTGAGGGCTTCGATGGTTTATTAGCCATCGAAACCCTAGAGCTGGAGAAAGTCGAGACTTCTAGAAGCATATCTTGCATCTGTGATGTCCCAGAAACCCGGTCATCTCTATGAAGATACTTAGGACTGTGAGTCTGATACGTATCTATTCTAGGATGAATGTTATTCTCCGTGACATGAATCCTAGGCAGGAGGAAGGGTGTTGGTTGACTGAAAGGTTCCAGAGGACACCGTTCAGGTCTGACAAGACTACGAACACCCTTAGTTGGAACAAGGTCGATATGTTCAGAAGGATTAACATTCAGAACTTGCAATTTATTATGAACTTGTTGAGTGGCAACAGGTTCAGAATGACTCAGAGATTTCTTGAGTCCTTCTCGTGAAAACAAAATAGCCTTCCCTGGAACTCGATGAGCCGTAGCTTTCTTACTACCTGTATGCTCTATAGCTCTCAGGTATACTCCTCCAGGAGGGTTTTGAACTGTAGGAGAAGGTAAGGAGATAATAGTAGGGACATTTCTGTTTCCCATCAATGGCTCATCTTGAATAGGCTCTGGACCGAAGGATCAAAGGCCCTGCGATCCTGAGGGAATGTTCCTCCTAGCCGAAGCGTCTTTATGCTTCGAACTGTCAGTAGGCTTAGACTTTTGACCATCTGCCTGTAGCATCTTGGTCACTAGAATAATGGGCTGTTGTTGAGCAGCCCGGATATTTCCAGTATTTTCGATCTTCTTTTTAGGTTGGGGACCCATAACCACGGAAGATTTTCTCTTTGAGGGAATGCCCCATTTTTGGGGAAGACTTATGTTTTCCATGGTGGCATTCTTAATTACTTCCTTAATGACCTCTTGTGGGAAGAGGTCTTTACCCCAGATGTTGGAAGATATTAGCTTCCTTGTTTCGTGTTTCACCATTGCAGCAGCAAACACAAACTCTCTACATGCTCTTCTAGCCTTCACAAAGGTGTAAAGGTCCTTTACCAAGGTAGCCATATGCATTTTGGCTAAGACCATGAGCATGTCTGGGGTGTTTTCGTAGGTTGAACACAACTCTATGTAGTTTTGTAGAGAAAGGGATGTCGCCAGTCTCTCCTTTGACTCCTGTTCATTAAACAAGAGCAAATCGGACAATTTAGGGAGACATACATTGAATTGTCGACTTGCGACATCCTTGTCTAATTTTCCTACTGAAAATGTCAAATGGACTTCCTTCCAATATTTTTCCTGTCCGGGAAAAGCTGGTGACAAAGGCTTGCACTCATCGAGTGTGGGACATGACTCACCTGCCTCTACAGCTTTGGTAACGGAAGTAAATGCCTTCCCCATAAAGGGGAAGGAGAGTGAAGCAGGAGCAAGAAACGAAGGGTATATGTTATTCAGTGAGAATACCATTCTCTCTGAATAACGTGCCTTCTTCAGATTACCTGAAAGGATAGTCTGTGCCTTATCATGGTCAAGAATCATGACCTCCTTTTGTTCCGTTCCTTTTCTTTTCTTTGTTTCGAACCTCAGTCGAACCCAACAATTAGGGAAAGCCTCAAAGCTTGGTCAAAATTGGATTTTGTCCAAAGGAACAGTACCTATTTTCTCTGAGATGAAGAGATTGCCATTTGAAATCGACATCTGCTCCGCAAACCTCTAGGGATTGGTTATGGAGCATGAAGGGAGGTCTTGATTCATGGGTCATTTAAGTGACCCCTGGGAAGCAACAAGAGGAGCTTTACGAGGTTCTATCTTGTGTTTACTTCCTGCTTTTTGCTTTGTTTACTAAAGCTCTCTATCTGATTCTTCAGTTGGATACATAAATGTACCACATTATCCAATAGAGGGGTAAAAGACGAAGATGTTAACATCGATGGCTCTTTAGCCGCAGTGGCGGAGGAAAGTCCGACACAACATCTTTCTCTTCTAACTTGAGGCACTTCTTGGCCTCGATCCCAAAGATTTTCTCGCCAGCAGGGAACGTAGTTGACTCCTGAGGCACTACTATTTCCTCACTTAGCTCTGGAAATAATAGCATACGCATCCTATCATTAGGTAGGAAAGGTCCCGGAGAGATCTTTTGGAAGCCTCTCACCCAGTTACGTAATTTATACTGCGCTATATCCTTAGTCTCTGTAAACTTGTGATTATCAAAACATTCAGACATCAATGTCCAACATATATTGCAACCCTGTGGGTTCCAATAATGTAGGGATACGGAAATAATATTACAGGGGGCATGCAACCTACAAGTATTATGACCGTAAAAGTCCTTACTCTTGGCTCTGCAGCGGACTTCCGTACAAGGTATATGGTGTTCCTTCTGTAAAGAAAGGAAAACCAAATGAGTATACAATGGATTATTACTTTAATAATCAACATGTAAATGTCATCTACAACAGAATAGCTTAGGATAGAAGCTATAAAGGGATAGTAGGAGATACATACCTGTATACCTCCGCGAGCAAATGCTGCTACCTCCCCTCAGTATTAACTTGCATGGAGCTTTCTCTGTGAGAAAATCCAAGTAAAAGGGTTTTTTACCCTTAGGGGTAGAGAAGTATCAATTAACTATCCCAAAATTGTTAATACTGTGGGGTCAGGATGACTGATTTCAAATCAGACTATTGAAGAAATTATTCCTTCAATATATAAGCGGTATCAGCAGAAAACTCGCTGAAGGATACCCAAGGTAAGTTAGAAAATACTACTGTATCATGGTACTGTAGTTTCTAAATTGCAAAAGTCTAAAATGCAAAATATCGACTACTGTACCTATGTAATGCAGTCTTATCATTATGCTGCCTACAAGGCAGCATATGACAGTAGGGTCCATCTAGCACTAGATGGAACAGGAAAATAAACACATATAATTGTACCTCCTACTCGGGTCATTTGCTGTAGTCTTCCTACTATGTTAAATCATAGAGTTTCCTGATCAGGGAGACTCAAAGAAAAAAGGGCTGTATGCTTTACGGGATAGGAGTGTATTACTCTTGCCTGAAGTATTTAATATTGCAGGATAATCGTAAACTGATTTCTAATCAGGATATTAAAGAAGTCATATTCATTCAATATAGGATAAGGCTCAGCAATTGCCCGAATTGGATATCCAAAATATATTGGAAATAACCACTAGTATAAGAAATATAGTAGTTTTCTATCTACAGTATATTCTATACTGAGATATGCTGGCTATCTGTATAACCTATACAGCAGTATATCCAGCATGTTGCCGGTCTGACTAGGATATGTCT
>NC_090737.1:48449494-48451994 GCF_036898095.1 Palaemon carinicauda | reverse complement strand
AGAGATGTTTGGAACATTTGGGTTGAGAGACTCCCTCTGATGTATAACATATCATCAACTGTTACCGTAGATGAGCAACTGGTTCCTTTTAGAGGAAAGTGTCCATTTAGGCAGTATATTCCATCAAAACCTGATAGATATGGGATAAAGATTTGGGCAGCATGTGATGCAAAGAATAGTTATCTTTGGAATACTGAAGTTTACACTGGGCGTAAAGATGAATCTTCAGAACGCGAGCAAGGTAAACATATTGTTCTGCAACTTACAGAAGGGCTTAAAGGTAGAAATGTAACTTGTGACAACTTTTTCTGTAGCTTAGATTTAGCTAAGGAACTGAAAAAGCGCAAGCAAACAATTGTTGTAACTATCAGAAAAAATCGAAAAGAACTCCCAGTAGAATTCTGTAACCCTAAAGGAAGGACCAGATATACTACCCTTGAAGGTTACTATGAAGAAAATATTATTTCATATTGTCCCAGAAAAGGAAAAACTGTAGTATTGTTGAGTAACATGCATGATAGTGTCACTTGTAGTGATTAAGCAGAAAAGAAACCTGACATAATTGAATTTTATAATTCAACTAAAGGAGGAGTTGATGATTTAGATAAACTTGTTGCAATTTATATGTCAAAGAGTCAGACAAAGAGATGTCCCATGGCCTTGTTTGATAACATAATGGATGTGTCTGCCTACAATGCTTTTGTCCTTTGCAATCTAGTGCAACCTAACTGGAGAACAAAAGATACCTTCAAGAGAAGAATTTTCCTTCAAGAACTTGGATTGGCCTTAGTCCAACCTGTATTATCTTCAAGGGTATCGTTGCCCAGGACGCCAAATGCCCTACGAGTTGCTAAAGCTGCAAGACCATCTATAGAATATAATAATTCTCAATCTCAAGAAAGAGATGCAAAGAGACATCGTTGTCATGTGTGTAAAAATAACAACAAAGTAACCACAATATGTTCTGTCTGCCAAAAAACTACATGTAAGCGGCATGCTGTTGTAATGTTCAAGTGCAAGAAATGTAACTAATTCTTAATCTTTAATAAGGTAGGGTGGTTGGGAGGGTTAGGTCTGGGGTCTAAATGACAGTCACTTCTACGTAGTAGATCCTGGGCATACAAGGTAATCACTTATGTACTTTGTATGGCCGAGGACTGTCAGAAAAATGACCCGGAACAGATTAGATGTTACAAGACGGGTGAATTACTAAAATTGTAAGCTCTCTATAAACACTGGCCATTGTAAATCTTAGAAAAGTTATGCAAAAAGAGGGTATTGTTATATGTGCAAAAAAATTTCAGCAAGGTAACAGCAATCTTCCCATAAATTAGATGTAAATCCATGGTGTCACAATATTCAACTGCAATTTTTTCAACTGAAACCTATTTTTCAATAAAGTAATTGGCTGGTAGAGGTAATTTTGGAGCCTAAATGATAATAACATTCTTGCAGTGTACCCTGGACATGCAAAATAGTTCTAAAAAGTACTTTGTATGGTAAGGAACTGTCAGAATTTATAAGACGGGTCATTTTGACCCGGAACAGATTAGGTGTTACCAAAATTTTAACAGACCACAAGGGTTAAAAGTATTCCATATCAATAGCATACTATTTTTGATGCATTATAAAGAATAGGCACATTAAAAAATAAAATAATTATATAATATGCAAGCTATCGAAGACTGCATTTTAGGTTTAAATATTGGTGTTGATAAATATCCGAGAATATGAATGGTTCTCTCTCTCTCTCTCTCTCTCTCTCTCTCTCTCTCTCTCTCTCTCTCTCTCTCTCTCTCTCTCTCTCTCTCTCTCCTGCTATAAAGTTTTATTATATCCATCACTATCAAATGTCCCAGTAGATTTTTATAGAGCATTGCAATGAACCCAAATATCTGGCCTGATCCTTGAGAAATGTTTCACCTATAATATTGTAATTACTAATATAGTGGAACTTTCCATTTCCTTTTCACAAATAATTTGGTAAAAATATACTCAGATGAAAATCTGTAATTTGAATACAAGATGCGATAACGAAAATAGGTTAGGATAAGAAAAGATTCATTTTAATCAACCCATTCTATGCAAAATATCAGTTTCACTCTATAGACAAAGTTAGAGTGATCTGTACACTTGAAATGCAATAAATAATAACAGCAACATGGAAATATTAGACCAAGAGAATCAAACAAAGTAATCTAATTTTTCATTCATCCTTTAATTCAAAGTTGTAAGACTTCAGATGTGTTCATCAATGGAACGTTACAATTGTATTTAAAAGACATTCTATTTATCATTCCTTTACTGACACCAAAAGGAAACCATAGTAATTACTGACTAATATCTTGTTCAACAAATTTAATTTATTGCAACATTCTCGTCCTCTATTATATTGTTTTTTTTCCTTTATTTTATTTCACTAACTGTCTTTGAATTAATGATTTCATTACTTTTTAATATCAATAACTGTACTTAGTAAATCAGTGAAAACCTGCCAAAA
>NC_090737.1:48441994-48444494 GCF_036898095.1 Palaemon carinicauda | reverse complement strand
ATAATAACAAAATATTAAAACTACTTTCAGATATAGAAATTTATGAAGAAATAGGGAAATAACCCATTAGATAAAACCAACGCTTTGTTCAACAGAAATATCAAAACTATTCTAAAAGATTCTAAAGAATTCTTACCAAGGGTTACAACTAATTGTCCAACTCTACCATATCTGTACATAGTTTTTAAAACACATAAACAAAATAATAAAGTTAGATCTATTCTAAGTTCCATGGGCTCCAGTACATATAGATTATCAAAAGGGTTAGTTAACGAGTTGTCTCCTATGCTCGGAAATATTTTAGGTGCGTCTGTTGGAAACAATATGGATTTCATTAGCAGATTGAAAAGGTTTAATTTTAATTATGATTTTAAGACGATAAGCTTTTTTTCGTCAACTCCTTATTCACGAAGGTGCCAGTAGATGAACTACTAGAATTTCTCCAGGAAGATATTGAAAAATATACCATTTCTGTGGACTCTAACACCATGGTAAAATTAATAAAACTATGTATCAGGGGTTACAAATTTGTCTTCAGAAAGAAATACTATGAGCTAAAATTTAGGATGGCAATGGGCAACCCTCTGTCGCCATGTTTAAGTACTATATATGGATTTTTTTTTTTTTTAAACCAGGTACCTTCCAAGAATACTACCTATTGGCATCCTTTGGGTAAGGTATGTTGATGACATATGAAACAATTGTTTAAAAGGTGCTTTGGAAATAATAGAAATATGTGTAAATTAAGTAAGTCAGTCAGTGGGTAATCAAAAAACAATGTCCATATGAAGTCACCATAGGTTAACAAGGTGAAAAATCAGTTTATCAAATGATATCATACATAAATGTATATGACCGTAAGAATCCAAACGTCAAAAAAATCTCTCAAATATTGTAATAATAGCTTGATAAATATCCTATGGCATCGTGAGACAGATGAATATTAAATGGATATCTCAGACGATACAATAATATACAGTATTCAAATAGATATCTTTCTCAAGGAATACGCATGTGGGCATCTGCGGAGTCACATACAAATACACATGCACATACACACATAAACACATGCGCACACACACGCACACCCACACATACACACACACACACACACACACACACACATATATATATATATATATATATATATATATATATATGTATATATATATATATATATATATATATATATATATATATATATATATATATATATATATATATATATATATATATATATATATATATATATATATATATATATATTCATCATCAGCTGTTACTAGTCCAATACAAAACAAGGGGCTTAGACATGCCACTCAACTTGCATCTGTTTTATGGTCTTTCTGTGCCAGTCCACGTCCTCAAACTTCTTTAGTTCGCCAATCCATCACTTCTCGTTCTTCCTTTGCTTCCTTTATAATCTCTAGGAACCCATTCTATTGCTCTTAATGTCCATGTATTGAATGCCATTCTCATTATAGGTCCTGCCCATGTCCGTTTCCTTTTCTTACATGTTATGACAATACTCTTAAATTCAGTTTGCTCTTGGATCAATGTTGGCTTTTTTTTTTTTTTTAGGGGTACTCACATCATTATTCTTTCCACAGCTCTTTGAGTTATAACTGTCTTATGTCCTAAGGATTTATTAAGGCCCCAAGTATCTGTTGCTTAAGTTAATACTTAAGAGCGAGTGTCATTTTACTTATCATAATTTCATTTGTTCACCAAATGCTCGCCATCTCATGTTTATCCTTCTTTTAATTTCGGTCTCGTTTCCTAGGGAAACACTTGATATCTTTTCTAAGTACGTATATTCATCACAAGTGGCTCGTCCATAATTTTTATTTGTTGTTTCTCTGCTTTTTCCTTGAACCTTATCTTAGTTTTACTAATATTAATTTTCAGTCCAAAATTTCTGCTTCCTCTATAAAAAATTTCAATCATATTCTGTAATTCCTCCTATGATTAACCACACAAAACTATAGTATATGCAGATCATAAGTTACTGAGGTATTCCCCATCAATATTAATTCCATAATTTTCCAATTCTGAATTCTTAAAAAAACTTTTAGGCATTCTGTGAATAATTAAGGATAGATTGGGTTTTCCTGTCTAACTCCTTTCTCCATCAGAATTTTCTTACTGTCTTTAGTAGTTTTAGGATTGCTGTACTTCCTGTATAGAGAGCTAGAGTTCTAACATGAGATTTCTCTATTCATTGTTTTTTATGGGGTTTCATTATTACTGATGTTTTTGCAGAATCAAAAGCTTTTTCATGGTCTATAAATGCTATACATAGTAGTTTGTCATTTTCTGTTGATTTTTTCATTATCTGGGTAATTACATGGATATGGTCATTTGTTGAATACCTACTTCCAAAGCCTGCCTGCTCTCTTGGTTGATTAGTCTCGCTGTCTTTCTATTGGCCCAATATGATCTTTGTAAATATTCAATTTATTACCGAGAGTAAACTTATTGGGCGGTAGTTTTTCAAGTT
>NC_090737.1:48431994-48436994 GCF_036898095.1 Palaemon carinicauda | reverse complement strand
AGTTATAGGAATGGGGCATCAATCAGTTAGAGCTGAGCTACCACAAACACGTTTACATAGTGGAGTAATATTACCAATTCTCCAACAAGTGCTAAAAGCTCCTCCTCTTACTAAGTTGCGCAAAATAACAGATAACTTTGGAGCTAAGAAATCTGCAGTCTTTATGAAACACAATGGAAAAATACCATTTAAGTCTACACCTCCATAAGCATAAAGGTCCATCAAGTGAGCATTAATTTCACGACATTGAAAAGCTAATCTAGTTAGCTTAGCCTTAGGAAAACAGGAATGAGGTAGTTCTAGTTTCTCATTACTCTGCTTGCTTCCAAACACATCTGCCAAAAGGGTTGCTTTTTCTTCTGGACAGTGAAGTACTAAGCCATCTGGTTTAAATAAAGGAGGAACTGTTGCATCAACACTAAAGAGTATAGATTTAAGGGTACTTCACCAGTACCCTCGATAGGTATCGTTATTTGACCACGTTAATTAGGTATTGATGGGTTGACCTCGACCCGAGGTCACCAAAAAAATTCATAGAATATTCATTTACAAAGCAATTCACAACCTTTTACTACTAAAAAAAATCAAAGAAAATTCTATTCATAAAAAAAGGAAATGAAAGTAAAGTCCAAAAAAATATATTTTTACAAATAAATTAAAAAATAAGTATACAAAAAATTACTTGGTAAAAAAATTCTTCTAAAATCCAAATATGGAAATAAGCTAAAACTATTTTAAGCACTTATTCTACGATAATTAAACACCATTTGATGATATCGAGAGGGGGGCGGGACCACAAGGGAACGTTTCCTGAAAGGAGAAAAATACTTTTTTTTTTGTTTTTAGCTAAAAAAATCTATCCTCTTTTCAACATTTTTTGGGTAGGTAAATGACATAGTTAGTGGTTGAAATCTTTACAGGATATTGTACTCTTATCGTACAAAAAAAAAATGTGAAAGAAACTGCACTCTTGTATTATTCAGTTTTATGAAAATCAGAATTTTTTTTTTCTTCTGATTTCTATTTTGAATTTTTTCATAAATAAAATCCTTGTTTCCATTTCTGAGCATGGTTATTATGCATGAAAATATAAATATTTTTTTTAAAAAGAGGAATACATAGAGCTATGCCAGCTTGTGTAGGATATGCTCAGAAAATGGCTGCCAACCACACCACCTTGAAAGGTCAAATCTACTACCTGAAATGGAGAAGGATATGTCAATATCCGCGAATCATTTACTTATATAATTGTTCGAAGATTTGCATGAAAATATTATGGTAGGTAAAATGAAGTTTATAGATTATTTGGCAATAAAATAAAATAAAATAATTATCATAATAAAGGTAAAAACTTAGAAAAACAGGAGATATCAGAAGCTATTCTATAAAAAAACATAAGGTGTAGAAAACGTTCACAAACACTTTAAAACAATCATTTTTAACACACTCCTAAAAACTACTGCATATTCGATAATTATATAAAATTTTGATACTACACAACTTACCATAATTAGGTATTGATGGGTCGATCTCGACCCGAGGGTATCTCAAAAATAGCACAAGGAAAAGAGCTGGGATGAAATGCGTCCTCACCCGACTGCTGGGCAGACTGAACTGAGGTCTCGCAAGTCGATATCACTCACAACCAATATGGATGAAAAATTATGGCCAAAAAACGTGGTTTTTTTCTTAACCTCGGGTCTTATACGACCCACCACACCTATCCAGGGCTCCTTGGTTGTACCAGAAAGGGTTTCTTTTATGGTTGAATTGTATCCTTTTTCAGTTGAAACATGAACTCTCTGAGCAAAAGCTCTAAGCTAAGTATAGTTGTTCCTGGTTAAATCTGATCTGTTACCCTTACAAAGATGATAGGCTTCCTGCTTCTCCAAATAAGTACGTCTACACTGATCATTGAACCATGGTTTGTCTTTGACTCGGTACCTTAGTACACGAGAAGGGATATGCCTATCAATTATGTTGACTAGATTCTCATTCAAAGGGATTACAGTATCAACACTACTATACAATTGTGACCAATTCAAGCCCAAAGGATCGTGCAAAATCCAATTCCAGTCTGCATGAGATTTCTTGTAAATCTTACATGAGTAAGATACATCAGGGACAGGCTGCTCAGTCTTCACTAATACTGAAATCAAGGCATGATCAGATGCCCTACTGGAAAACCAATCTTACTTGTTATAACGCTAGGAAGTTGGTGTATACAAGTTCCAAGCAGTTATCAGACCTGTGAGTAGCTTCACTTATAATTTGCTCACAGCCTGATTCAGTGGCAAAGTCTAAAGCTCTTAAGCAATGGCAATCAGTAGGAGAAACAGAATTTAACCACTCCCTATGGTGAGCGATGAAATCACCAACAAAGACAAAAGAGGCCTTTCTATCATCTTTTTGTACCTCAGCCATAATGGTAAGAAGACAATCAAAGATAAAATCATCCATGTCAGGATTCCTGTAAATCGAACACAAATGGAAGATGTTATGCTACCACAAATTTTATTACCTGAATCTCATGACATCCACATTCATAGCAGGACTTATTAGAAGCAGGGTACTCAGTCCTAATATACATGGCCATTCACCTGTCCCTTGGTATGAAATCGCGTTTCAACATTATTGGCTTCTTAAACTAAGTTATATGGAGCTCAAATGAGTGCCTCATTTTAGAAACTAAAGTTTCTGAGCACAAAAGAATATCATGCTGTCTGGACGCATCTATAAGGTCTTGAATATTTGAATGAAGACCACGATTATTGCAAAATAGTAGACGATATTGACGAAATCTACGACCTACTGGTCCCAGATTTTGCTCAATGTTTCCAGAGTGCATAAAAATTAAGGGTAATAAAAATGATACATCATGCTTAAAAACAAACAAGGACAATATATGCAGAAATATAAATTAGGTGATTGATCATACACATGGACTATAGATGAAAAGTTGGAAAAACCGGTCAACATTGAGGAGCCAATACACCATGCAAGGCTAAATAACCTCCAGGATAGCTACTTCAACTGAAGGAAGGAGTGTAAGGATGGTTTTGAAAAGGAAAAGAATCAGATAAGGAAAAAAAAAAACGAACTCTTGATAAACCTCCAGGCATCCATGGCCTTACTATTAAGCCTGCCCAGCAAACCCTTTAAAGAAAAAAAAAACAAGAGGAAGAAAAAAAAATAAGGTAAAATAGTATGCCCGACTGTACCCTCCAGCAGGAGAACTCTAACCCAAGACAGTGGAAGACCATGGTACAGAGGCTATGGTACTACCTAATGCTAGAGAACAATGATTTGATTTTGGAGTCTCCTTCTCCCAGAAGAGCTGATTAGCATAGCTAAAGAGTCTCTTCTACCCTTATCAAGAGTATAATAGCCACTGAGAATTACAGTACAGTAATTAGCCCCTTGATGGAAGAAGTGTTTGGTAATTTCAGTGTTATTAGGTGTATGAGGAAAGATGAGAATGTGTAAAGAATAGACCAGTCTATTCGGTGTATGTATAGGCAAAAAAAAAATTAGCCGTAACCAGAGAGAGGTATCCATTGTATAACTGTCTGGCCAGTCAAAGGATCCAATAACTCTCTCGCGGCAGTATCTCAACGGGTGGCTGGATGGATGGATATCTACATTGTCCATAACAATTTCCATGTTTATATCTGCCATAGGAAAGCCACACCAAACATTTATTTTGGTATGGATTGAATGGTTATTTTTCGCGATTTAGTAAATTGTTCCTAAAATAGTTCAGCTGATATTTTCGGCGGCAGGGTCAAGAACTCCTATACCAATAAATATAATCAAATTAAATCTTAATGGATTATTTATACGCATTTATATATATATATATATATATATATATATATATATATATATATATATATATATATATATATATATATATATATATATATATATATATGTATATATATATATATATATATATATATATATATATATATATATATATATATATATATATATATATACATATATATATATATATATATATATATATATATATATATATATATATATATATATATATATATATATATATATATATATATATATATATATATATAAGCTTTGTTTCTGCCAATATTCATGTTCTTGCCTGCTATACGCATGCAATGGCTGTCACTTTTGATCGTAAATGATGAATTTTAGCTAAAATTTCAGTGAGGAGGAGCAAACTACTCCTCGATTTTTAAAAATATCCAAATCCTTTTCACTGGGTTTGATGGGTGTTATTTGAACTACATTCATACCAATTTACGTATTGATGCTTGCCATAAAAAAGTTACAGTAGTAATTTTTCGATAAGCGAGGGAGGCCGATTTTCGGCGGTGCCGTAAATTACACGTAGCATACTTGACATATCTAAATGAAATTTTCAAGTATTAATGGGATGGATATTTACTTTGTCAATACCAATCTTCATGCTGATATCTGCCATTGAAAAGCCACAGCAAACGGATATTTCGGTATGGATTGAAAAGTTATTTTTGGCGGTGGAGTAAATTGTTCCTAAGATAATTCCCATTTGCAACTGAAAATTTCAAGGATTGATGGGAAACAGTTTATCTGTTCTTACCAAATTCCATAAGAAACAGAAAACTGCTCATCGGTGAGGCCATCCAGAACCCATGTGAGTCTCTTTTATATGGAACAAACCTCTGTAGAAAGGATTGGGTTACTCTTAATCGGGCAGTAGCTAAATTTGGAAGGACTGAACCCCTCTGCTGAGTGCCCATGTGGGCATCCTATCCAATATAATGGACCACATACTTCGTGGGTGTGAACAGGGACCAATCTGTAGCCTACACATATGGACGTCTACGAATATAATCAGGCCGCTATGGGGTGAATTCAAAGCTGGTGCGATATGATGATATGAATAAGTAATATTGCTTAATGGTGAGAATTTTTTTTCAAATTTTTTTACTATTTTTCCATTTATTGTATTCCTTCTCGGAGAGTGTATT
>NC_090737.1:48424494-48426994 GCF_036898095.1 Palaemon carinicauda | reverse complement strand
TTGCATACTTTATCCCAGACAACTGAATAGAAGTATCAGGCAAGCGTTGATAATCACGTGTCTCAGCAGTTGGTTGTATTTGAAAAATGTAAAGTATTTATTTTTTAACACTATTGATTATATTCATTACTTATTAGTCAGAAGAAATTCGTATTGAAATCTATACATCTCTTGAAGTATAGAATTAAGCTAAATTCATTCTATCAATCAATTACTCAAATTCAAAGATAGTGCATAGCAACAGCCAAAAAAAAAAAAAAAAAAAAAAAAAGATGGCTATCAAATAGTATTTTTATTGTAGTGTCACTAAGAATCTTGCACAACGCTATGCTTTGCCTCTAGTAGGATTTTACAGAAAACTCTGTCTCACATTACTTAGACATGAGTGAATATCTTGCTTGTTTTCGTAACGAGCATTCCCATTTATCGCATGGAATTGTGATTTAAAGAGGTTGTTTATAACAGCATGATGAGAGAGGCCTTTATTTGAAAGTATATCTGAGGTGTAGGTTTCAACAGTGAGGTGCATAACGTATGTGGTACTAATATCCAAACAGGGTCAAATTCGTCGGCCTTAGCGTAGTTGGTGAAGCTTATGAGATTCAAAACATCAGGGGATTTGAGTTAAACTCCTGCCGGAAAGTGAAAGCACTCGTTTACTTATTTTTCAAATGAACATTCATATGCTGTACATAATACGTAAAATTATGATTCATTATATTTATATATACATATATATATATATATATATATATATATATATATATATATATATATATATATATATATATATATATATATATATACCCTTCTGTAATTATACATTACCTATATATATATATATATATATATATATATATATATATATATATATATATATATATATATATGTATATATATATATATATATATATATATATATATATATATATATATATATATATATATATATATATATATATAATGTGTCTGTGTGTGTTCATGTAAAAAAATATTTAGTAATCCCTTATCATATATATATATATATATATATATATATATATATATATATATATATATATATATAAATATACATATATATATATATATATATATATATATATATATATATATATATATATATATATATTGTATCAGGGCCTTCTCTTCATATTTCGGGTATCTAGTGTACATAAGTTTATATATATATATATATATATATATATATATATATATATATATATATATATATATATATATATATATATATATATTTTAAATAATTCTTTAAGGGCCGGAAAGATTTTAAAGTGAGTTACAGTAATACCATCTATACTTATAAGTAACTTTGTTATCTCACATATTGTGCGAACCTCAAATTTTCACCAATAAACAAGATTTTACCTTACGTCTGGTGTGTCATGTGAGTTACTTTTTTTCTCAGACCAATTAGTAATAAACTAACATCTTTATCTTAACTTTTACTTCAATAAGTTAAAAAGTCGAAAGCAACTGATAAAAGTATTGTTAGTAATGTGTACAGCTATAAACAAATAAACAAGAAACACCTCTTTAATTATGAGCAACTGATATGGATAACAACCGCAGTTTTGCTTATATTTAAATTTTTCTGCAATAGTAAACAATTACTGTATCTTTTGGGTAAAATACGACTAATAAATTATTACTTCTTCTTTCCCCCTTTATACATACATTAAGGGGCAGGTTGCATCAGGCATTATTATAATTTGACAGAGGATGTTTATAATAACATGCAGTCATCAACCTCAGTCATTGGTGGTGGGACTGGCCTTTGACTTAATAGTCAGACTACAAGACACAAGAATTCACAGATACTGGCAGTGGGCCTAGCCTTTCGCTAAAAAGCAAAACTTCACTGCAGCAGCTTTACTTTTAGTTGCTTTCTACGACACGCAGAATATGCTGTGGTAGTTTTCTTACACCCTTACCACAGGACAAACTGATATATCATTATATTATATCTTTTTCGGCTTATGAAAAACACCAAATCACACAAAATACCTAAAGAAATGGAAGAAAAAGTTAATAATTTCCCATACTTTGTAATCAAGCATCGCAAAGTTAAAGACTATGAAATTATTGTGCATCCTCAATAGGAATGAAGCACCCATAAACTTTGATATTCCATCAAAATTGACTTTTAAATAAAAGTAAAAAAATAAATGACTTTGAATGGAATATGATAAAAGTATCTTAGCTAAAACTACACATTTTAGTATGGTAAAATGAAAAAGATAGTTAAATTAATAGTTAAACTCCCTCGTAAGTTTACCTTAATCAGTTGAATTTGAAAGCGTAGTCGGTTGATTCAACCAGAGTCAATAGAACCTACACACATATATTTACTCTGGTCTCGATTACTTTACTAAGGTAAACTAAGATGGAAAATGAGAAAGTGATGCCACGCTGACACTTACACGGCTTTTAGCCACGAATTTGTCGTGGCAAGTTGTGCCATTTTGGGGCACGAACTAGGAGG
>NC_090737.1:48386994-48414494 GCF_036898095.1 Palaemon carinicauda | reverse complement strand
AGATGTATACTTTGACATTGTCTCCTTAACTATATGCAACATATTTGAAAAATCATTGCAAATATACTTTTGTGAAACAAATTTGGTCCAAAAATGGCATATTGGGACATTTTTTTTTTTATTTCGGTGATCAATCTTTCCAGAAGAATTTTTTTTTTTTTTTCAATCTTTCACTCTACCGTGGTTTGTGTATTGTTTTCCTTTCTGGTGTTCAGCTGATTTCTCGTTTGTTTTGTTAGAAAAAATCGTACAGCCTATTAAGTTTCTTGTTACTGATCTGGTACTGCCGTTCAGTTAGTTCTTTGCCCTTGTTGCATAAGATTTTCCATAAATCTGAGCACCATTTGCTTTCTGATTTTCCCAGATTATACTATCTTGTACTAGGCAGGCAGTTAATTCCAAGAACGTTGAAATGCATTATCTATCAAAGGTTCAATATCAGACAGCATTCTAGAACATTTAATCCCGCTGTGATCAAATTGGGGAATGGTCTTTCTTCGCTTAGTAAGGTAAAAAAAAGAAGGTCCCGTTACCATGGTTCTGTAAGGAAAGGTGTATTATATTTTCATGATCTTTAGATGTTATATAAAAAGTTTAGACCCCATGTCACAGAATGGTGGGCTAATTCTGGTAGAAGAGAAATTCCAAGATGGCTGACATTCAATGATAAGCAAAAAAAAAAAAAGTAAAAAATAAAAACTCACATACATAGAACTACGACACCTATTAAAGCTAAGGCTAAATTAATTATGAAAATTAAATCTTAACTGACTTACAGATATATGATAATAAGATGACACGTTGTATTTCGATTATAACGTGAATTTTCCTTTTTTTTTCCATCTTAGACCTCTGAGCAGGTCGAAATCAGTTTCAAATATGCAAGATTCACCTAAATATCCTCATCTGAGTTAGTTGACTGTTCAAAATCATTTTGGCCACTATCCTCGCCATCATAATCTCTTCATCTTCTCTGTGGACCCCTGTCTTCTCCAGCAGCACACTAAGCTTACTTTATTAGAAGTGTGACGAATTGGTCGACACCTCCCATCCCGTACCTCCAAACCATGGGAAATAGATAGGTGGTCTTTGTTTCTGAAATGTATCTCACAGTAAGGATGTAGTTGGTTCTCTGTAAATGGTTTGACAGTGAATCCTCATGTAGAGGAGTGAAGGTATTTTTTCTCTTTTGTTCCTTCCACTTAGATGCCCTTACTTGTCCAAATATAATGGCAGCCTTTATTCCATATATTATGGTTAACGCAAATGTTTTAATTTCCCTTTAAATGGCATCGCAAAGATTTAAACACGTTCCTATATTGTCTAAACATTTTGAGGCTTCAGGCTCTTCAAAAACCAACTTCATGATTGATTTCTAGCCATGACTGTAAAAGCCAGAAGTGTGATTGTTTTGCAATTTCTGGCTCGAGCAGGTTTTGACAGCTGATGTGGGATCTCTTTAGCTTCATTTACAGTTCACCTTGGATAGCATGAGAAATAAACACTGCTAGAACATAGACATCTATATCTCCACTGTCAGGAATGACAGGTGCTGTGATACCATTGCTGTGCAGCTTGGCATATCCAGAAAATATCAATGTTTCTGCCTCTGCATGGGAAAAAGGGAAGTTTTCTTTTTCCTCATTCAATTCTAGGAATGATGCCACGGGGATGTTTAGAGTTGATTATGTCATATATTTTTGTGAGAGAGTGAATCTATCTCTAAATATCCCCATCCCGTCTTTTATTCTCTCGGTCTTCTGCTCTTGGGGATGCAGTCCTCCATATCGTACTCATGGCAATGATACTGACATAATCATCTAGAGTTTTTGCTGTTTGTCAAGGATTAAATTATCAATAAGGTAGCTTTTTGCTGTTTTTCTCATGGAACCTATCGGCATTGAATAATGACCAACTCTTCTCTGGTCTCCCTCCCAGAAATCTGAATACGATGTAATGATGCCTGACTGGAGTGACCTTAGTGTTTAATTTGAAGTGTCGAATAGGTTGACATAGAAGTTTTGAAGATGCGCAAGCAAGTCTTGATCAGCTTCTTCGTCCATCTTTAATCTTGCAGGTTGTGTTCTATTTCGTCACTCACTATTGAGGCCTTTTTTCAGTGAAGACGTAATTCTTGCCATAGTCATAGTATTTCTTGTGGTTGACAACAGCTGATTTCTAGTCTGCAGAAAATGAAGTCGCCCTTGTTTCAACTTTGATTTTAGGTCCATTGTTTTCTTAATCCACATGATAGGTGGTATGCAATAAGGAAGACCTGACATTGACTGAACACAATTTTGGTTAAACCATGACTTTTGGGTTTCTGGTAACATAGATAGTATTGCTCAGTTGGCTGATAAATAGCTTGGGTACTCCTTGCCGTTGTATGCTAGCAGTCCAGGTAACATACCATATGATGGGAAGATACTTTGGTCCAATCTATGAGTGACAAGGATGTATATTTTGGGTGAGTAGATCAGACAATTATAAGAAAGAAATCCAATAGTCTCTCAAGCCTGTCCTGGTTTGTTCATAGACTTTTCCACGAAATATTTGAATTCATCATCTTTTAGCCTTTGATAAATGTCTGCAAGGACTTCAGTTTCAGTGTTTAAAAGATACCTCGGAACATCAACGTTTTTCATTGAAGTTTTCAGACATTTCTTTGCTACAAAGAAATTATTAGAGCCCTTTGTATATCGAAACCTTTTGCAAAAGAAGTATGCATCTCTGACCCCTTCTTTAGTGTTTTTCTTATAAAGCTTGGTTCACAGATCCTCCTACGATCACGCCAACCGCCACTAACGTGTCTGCCATACTTCAGCCCCTAAATCTTTCGTACATAACGTACAAGTATAAAATTTGTTGATTAAATATTCCAAGAATTAGAATGATGCTGTTAAAACTTTTGAGGATTCAGATTTGAGCTGCGAAATGAGTTTGCAGGTTGCCATATCCCGGAAATGTAAGATTTTTTTTTTCATTACATTCGTCAGCTTTAACATAATGTCATACAATACAAATATCGTACAACGTTCTGGATTTATAGTATAATAGTATGTTTTGGTTTTTCGAGAGTAGTAATTGTTGAGGGCCGGTGGAGGTCCTTGTACGTTTGTCATTCATTAGATAGATAGCGTGCAGTACACATCGCATTCTTTGCCACTTTTCTGTTCCTACCAGAAGTCACTGGGGCCTTCCGAGAACTGCCCATAGGTTTCTATAAGAAGATATTTCTAAAATTTTTAAACTTTTCCAAAACAATGGTGGGGTAAGTTACTAATCTACAAATAACTTTTTTTTTTTTTTTTTTTTTTTTTTTTCAGGAAGGCTATTGCAGTGCCAAGAAAAGACTTATTGGCATGACAACTTTTACGCCCGTGCGCTATGCTCACAAAAATGCAATTCAATAAGTTAGTCCATCGTTTTGCGGCGGACATAGAGCATAAAGCTGTTATATCAAGGTTAAGGATTATGAAACAGCAAAAATATGTTTTCTTTTCTTTCAAAGTCAAGGTCATGAATATGTAATTTTTTTCCTTTACTATTTGCCAGTTACAAAGGCTTTAATGCTGAGCAGGTTGACATAAGTTACGATTCATAGTTGGAATATTACTGACTTATTTCAACGTTGTTACTGATCTTAAGATATTTGTTTTTCGTAATTTCTTATATATATTGTATTGTGGCTTTATTTCTTTACTGGAATACTTTCCCTATTTCATCACTTGGCCTTTTTTGCACCCTTCTCTTCAATCTAGGCTATTAGCTTGGGTAATAATGATAAAGATAATAATAATATATATGATCTTTAAAAAAATCTGTAAATTTTCTGATATTTTTGCTCTTAATCAAATGACCACAAAAATCATAGCTTCAGTCATATGGAGACTATTGTCCATAGATCAGGTGAAAGTGACCGATAGATTTTACGTAAGTTACAGCGCAGTCAGAGCTTACGAGCGATGTAGAGATTATTTAATGGTGAAATGAGCATCTTAGTACAAAAGAAATCATACAAAATTATCTGATTTGCTACTCTTTTCCACAAACTTTTTCCATGAATTTAATTTCCTACTTTCCATTCCCCTTTCCTATCATTTCGTCACTTTCTCTCTTTGCCCGTGGAGTCCAGCGTTTTTTTTTTCTTTTAGAATACTGTGATAAAATCTAAAAAAAGAAATTCTCGTTAGCCACTGGAATGTCACGGATAGGGAATCAGGGCAATTACGAACTAATAACCAAGTCAACAGATGTGTGTTACTACAACGTTCTCGTTTGCAAAAAAATATCGATGATTTTTTTTTCTTTCTCCTTTCATTGACTGTCTATAACGGAGTTAATTATATCATGCATTGCATTGCAAAGCAATATCAGGAAATGTATTCTTACCTTACAATTGGAAGTCTGCAAATATCGTAAAAGGGTAGAGTGGAAATTCAAGTTTTTTTTTTTTTTTTTTTTTTTTTTTTTTTATTATTATTATTTAAAAAAATAGGACCAAAGGTAACGATATCAGTGCCTGAGAATGCATGCATATTTCATGTTTGAATGTACGTCTATTGAGCATACATACATACATACATACATACATACATACATACATACATGTACGTAAATGACCAATGCGCTGATAATATGGTAAATATTTGATATGATATTTTGTTGATAGAATATTTTGCTACTTTCATTGATCAATCATTCAAAATACTCTAATCTGTTTAACAGTCGAAACAAAGAAAATAACGCATGAGAATAATCTAATTTGGAAGAGATAATTAGAGAGCAATTACATTATAGAGTGTTCAATTTATTAATCGTTTCTTTGAATACAAAACTAATCACAGAGAGAGAGAGAGAGAGAGAGAGAGAGAGAGAGAGAGAGAGAGAGAGAGAGAGAGAGAGAGAGAGAGAGAGAGTTGTTCATTGAACATATTCTGCATATGGATAGTCTGATTTGCTACAGATGATGGATTGTAATGAATTGTAACTTATTTTTAATTAATGTCGCACTGCATGATGTATTTCCTGTTTATCTTCGAGTTCGTTATTGCAAAGATACATTTTACCAATCTTAGTTAGATATGAGAGGTCAAGGTAGAATATTCATAAGCTTATCCCTGTAATTAAAGGGACAATTAATTTAGACTATTTTAGTGTTATTTTATATGAGATTTTTCATATAACATATCTTACTCCACAAGGATTAGAGATTGTGTTTGAAAAACTACCCCTGCACTGGGACTTGGACCAGGATCAGCAGATATAGCGAACTCAGGCTTCAGATTCGTTGTTCTTTGCCCGTTATAAATGATTTAGATAGTAACAGTGATATTTGACAGTAAATTTCTTGTCAATTATATCAAAATATCAGCATCAACATTTATGTATAATATGCAAATTTTAACAGGGACATGTGAGCATTAGGATACAGAAATAAAAATGCGGTAATATAGTCCTACTTCTCTGGTTAAGTCATTTCCTTCTTTTTCTAAGATTCACATCCACAACTAACTGTTTTTTTTTTTTTTTTTAATGGCTAACTGACAAAAAATATAAGGAAAAGGATAGCAATACGTAAATTTTTTTTTCAACTGTTTTGATAATGTTATTAACTATAAGCAAGAAATAAAATTGTTTTAAAAAAAAGAAATTTTAAGAATTTTATTTGTTATATGTTGCCATCTTAGTTAAGTACGTCACCTACGTACATGTACGTATATATATATATATATATATATATATATATATATATATATATATATATATATATATATATATATATATATATATATATATATATATATATATATATATATATGTATGTATGTAGGTAAGTATGTATGTTTGTAAGGAGAATTCACTTATCCAGGTGGAATAAGAACACTGGTTTCGTACTTAAATTTGATTGAGTAAGGTTTATTCTTTCATATTTTCTATAAAATATTTTATCTTTTTTTTATTCATAAAAGAAATGTCGGAAACTATGATAAAAATTACAAAACACAAAATTTATTTTCAACATATACTGGACTAAAACCTTCTTAAAGGAAAAAAAATGGCTAGAAAAAGAGGCTTCCTGTATTTTTTAGTACATAATGTTGTGGAACAGGTGATTTTAAATTTAACTGACGTTAACCTAAGATAGGTCACATCACAAACGTGACGGATTATAGCACTTAGCCCGTAGACTGTTAACAGCTTACCGTTCACCGGTCAAAACTGCTGTATCTTCTAGAAATGTATATATATATATATATATATATATATATATATATATATATATATATATATATATATATATACACACACACACACACACACACACACACATATATATATATATATATATATATATATATATATATATATATATATATATATATATATATATATATATATATATATATATGTATATATATATATATATATATATATATATATATATATATATATATATATATATATATATATATATATATATATAGAGAGAGAGAGAGAGAGAGAGAGAGAGAGAGAGAGAGAGAGAGAGAGAGAGAGAGAGAGAGAGAGAGAGAGAGAGAGAGAGAGAGAGAGCAGAGTTGCAAAATTTGTGCATAATGTGAAATACAATTATGTACAAACAACGTATCAATAAGTCATCCTTACCTTTACTTCTCTCCTTTATTTGTGATATATGAGTTATGTTTTCTTATTCTATTGTAGATTTTTTTTTATTTGTATGTTTATGGAAAAGAAATCATGAAAATTTTTTAAATGTATTATGCTTCTAAATTTCAGAGCTATTCCAACTGGTAGGCTCTTGTATATTTGTGTAATCGGAATTTCATAACCAAAACATTTTCCAAATAGTAAAAAAAAAATATTGCTATATAAACTATAGTATTATTAAAACAAATTATAAATGAAATATATTCTTTACCAGAATTTCATATTGAAATTAAGTTTGATTTAAATTTTTACTTTTTAAGGTCGTGGCTAAATTATCAGTGATATTCAATTTGGTACATATAAGATATGATGAGTATTTTCATATTTTACGACTTATGTTATATTCAATGTCAAGTCCTATATATGATATCATTCATTCATAAATCATTCAAATTATAAAAGTTTTTACCAGTGCATTAGCGGACAAAATTTTTCAAAAACGTTTAAGGCGCTTAACAATTCATTTATATATTTAAGCGAAAGTATTGAATGATACCACGTTTTCCACCCTTTTATTTCCCTCATAGATATTTAAATCTATTGATCGGGTTATTTTCATTTGTGATGAGATAGCTATATATTCACTTCAGTTGAATAATTCGTAGTATTATCAAGTCTATAATTATGGAAATGCTTCGCACATATACCAAATGTACACAAAGTTATAGTCAAACTGACGTCTTGAAAATAAAATTACAAGACTTTCTAGAATTATTATTATTATTATTATTATTATTATTATTATTATTATTATTATTATTATTATTATTATTATTATTATTATTATTATTTTTATGATTATTTTTATTATTATTAATATAATTATTATTTTCATTTCCATTATTACTACCTAAGCTACAATTCTAATTGGAAAAGCAGGATGCTATAAGCCCAAGGGATCCAACAAGAAGAAATAGCCCAATGAGTAAAGGAAATGAGGAAATAACTAAACTATATGGAAAGTAATGAACAATAATAAAGGAAATATTTCAAGAACTGTATCATTAAAACTGATCTTTATATATATATATATATATATATATATATATATATATATATATATATATATATATATATATATATATATATATATATATATATATATATATATATACTATAATAAGCAAGTTCAACATAAACATTTAAAGCAAGTTTGAACTTTTCAAACTCTACTGATTCAGATACCCGATTAGGAAAGTGATTCCACAACTTGGTAAGAGCTGGAATTAATCTTCTGGAATACCTTGGCGTATTTAACCTCATAATGGAGAAGGCAAAACTGTTATAATTAACTGCATGCCTAATATTACGAACAGGTTGATACTGACCAGGAAGATCTGAATGTAAAGGATTGTCAGAATTTTGAAAAATCTTTGTCAACAAGCAAAACGAACTAATAGAAAAACGGTGGCAGGGATTAATGTCTAGATCAGGATAAAGAAATCTAATAGACTGTAAGCTCTTAACCATCAAATTAAGATGAGATCACCAGATGAAGACTAGACAGGAAAATAGTACTAGAAATAAGGTAGAATGAAAGATTTTAAAACACTTTTTCAGTATAGACTATCACCAAAAATCTTACTCGACTTTTTCAATAAGCCAATATTTTTTGTGCAATTGAAGAAGATGCAGACCTAATGTGTTTTTCAAAATTAAAATCGCTGTTAAGAATGAACATCTAATTTTAAAAGTCATACAAAATTAATGAAACATTATCAATGCTGATATCCGTATGCTGAGGAGCCACTGTCACTGACCTACTTACAATCATACTTTGAGTTTTGTTAGGATTTACCTTCATGCTCCGTAAATTGCACAGTGCACTGAATTTAGATATATCTCAATCAAGGGATTCAGTGGAAGGAGATGATGCAAAAAGAGTAGCATCATCTGCATATGCAACGAACTTGTTTCCTAGTCCGAACCAAGTGTCCTGTGTATGTAGTATGGAAAGAACACTACCCTAAGGAACAAAAGATGGCACATTCCTATATTCACTATGGTGCCCATCAACAACTCTTTACGATCTGTTACTTAAAAATTAAATACTGATGCTAAAAGAAACCCATCCCCTCCCTACTGCTTGAGTTTGTAAACAAGGGCTTCACAGTCAAAGGCAGCTATAAAATCAAAGCCAATCATACGAATTTCCTGACCACAAGAGATTTCTGTACATTATTGGAGATTGTAAGAAGGGCTTCACATGTTCCAAGGCCTTTACAAAACCCAAATTAAAATCTAGGGAACAGATGATTACCTTCAGCAAATCTATTTAGACGTTTTCCCAAATACCACTCAAAATCTTTAGATGAAATGGAATGTATGGAAATTGGACGGTAATCAGGTGGCCATAATAATAAGACAATCGAAGATAGAATCATCCATGTCTGGATTTCGGTCGATCAAACAAAAACACAAGTTGTTTTATATGCCACAAACTCTTATTACCTGAATCTCATGACACTTACATTCATAGCAAGACTTATGAAAAGCAGGGTACTCAGTCCTAATATACAGTGCCATACCCCTGTCCTTGGGAATGGCATCCAATTTCAAAATTATTGGCTTCTTAAAACCAGTTATAAGGAGCTTAGATGAGTACTTCTTATTAGAAACTAGTTTCTGAGGGCGAAAGAATATCGTGTTGTCTAGACCTAACTGTTACTCAGGTCTTGAATATTTTCATGCTGACCACAATTATTCCAATTCAGTAGACAACACTGACAAAATCCAGGTCTCCAGTAATGATAAGAATTAATGACATTAAAAAAGACATCATACTAAAACCTAAATAAAAAATAATGATAACACAAACAATATGTACAGAAATAAAGATAAGGTGATTGATAAAACCCATAGATTATAGACAAAACGTCGTAAAAAAAAAAAAAAAAACTGTCAGCATGGCGGAGTTGATACACCATGCAAGGCTAAATACCTTCCAGGGTACCTACTTCAACGGACGGGAAGACAATAATGATGAAGGATGGTTTTGAAATGATGAAGAAACAGAAAAGTAAAGACGACCTATTGATGAGCCCCCAGGCATCCTTAGCCCTTCTATTAAGCCTGCCTAACACAACATTTAAAAAACCAGAGGAAGAAAAAAAAATAAGATAGACTAGTGTGCCCAAATGTACCCTGAAGCAAGAGAATTCTTATCTAGGAGAGTGGAAGACCCTGGTACAGAGGCTATGGCACTACCTTAGACTAGAGAACAATGGGTTGATTTTGTAGTTCCCTTTTCCCAGAAGAGCTGCTTAACATAGCCATTTTTATTAAAATTATGCTTTGAAGTAAAGAAAACTTTCAAGCAGTCCCGAGAGTAAGGCATGTGATTAAGATATGGTATGTATAGTTTAATCATAAAATGAATGCAATGTTCAAAACAATTTGCTTATTTTATATATATATATATATATATATATATATATATATATATATATATATATATATATATATATATATATATATACATATATACATATATATATATATATATATATATATATATATATATATATATATATATATATATATATATATACACACACACACACACACACACACACATATATATATATATATATATATATATATATATATATATATATATATATATATATATATATATACATATGTATATATATATATATATATATATATATATATATATATATATATATATATATATATATATATATATATATATATATGTATGTATGTATGTATACATACTTCTTATTACTTAATGAGCAGAAAAATAATGATTCAATAAGCTCCAAAATAATATCCCTGGTGATTTTATTCACCCCTTATAGATCAAGTTTATTTCTAAACTAATGCTAATTTCATCAACACGTAATTTTTTGTTTAGGAACATATGTATTACACGGTGACACAAAAAAACCGTCATCACCAAAACACGAATAACTTCCAATTTTTTTATTTATATTGACACAAAACTTTAGCTACATTAGGTCAAGCTTGTGTAGCAGACATCTCCAAAGTTTCAAGTCTGTACAACAAAAACTCTTTGTTTCACTGGCTCTCCATAATGTGCTCTAAATGAGCTCACTGGCACTGCAGGCACAAAGTTCTCGATGACCCTCCCGCATTCTTCCCTTGGGATCAGGTCAGGGAAAGTCTGGTTTTTTTTTTTCCATATACCTTGTCCTTAAGGTATCTCTAAAGATAAAAATTTGGGGGGTTCAGGTCCGGTTGATACGGCGACCACTTCGGGTCACCCCTGCGGCTGATCAGTTGGTCAGGGAAACGCTGTAGTGATTTACAGACTGGGGCCAGAGGTAGCACCCGAACTGCCTTGTGTCCGGATGCCAACCACAACCCGACGTTAACTACACAAAAAAATATACAATGGTGGAATACTAAAAAATTTGGGTAACAGGTCAAAAGAACGGAGCACTAGGCACAACCCTTGATTTATACTGGGAAAGGGGACCCAGCTAGAATCTCACTTCCTTCCTAAATTACCTTTCCTTGGGCTAGCTGGATTAACATGTAAGATGACTGTTGATTCATTTCTGGGAAAAACGAGCATTATATGTGAATAGCTCTATATTCTTTAGGTAAGATGGTTTTAAACTTGAGGGAAAAATATTAGAGCATTGGGTGAAAGAGAAATGATTTTTCTTTAATCTGACAGCAAGACACAGTGTGGGAGGAAAAAATTATGATAAATAACTTATTAGAAAGATTAAAAAAACAGTGACTGAGAAAGGGACACAGCGATGTAAGGAACTGGAATAAATATCTTCATAAAAACAAAAAAATATTTAATTATAAATGAAACAAAAGAAAAAAAACTGTTAGGAATACATTAACATTGTTTTCTCAATTAATATAATTAATTAAAGGTAAAATCAGCATCTCTTTACACTCCAGCTACACAAAAAAAAATATAGATAGAAAAAAGAAATGAACACTTCATAATAGTCTTACTACATATTGTACAAGCAATAGAAAAATACTAACTTACATGCAAGATATATCACTAAAAACTTACAAAATGGAACTTTAAAATCCTAACAAAACCATGACTGCAGAATCTGAGAATTTGAAAGACTTAGAAATATTACGATTCTCAACATAGCCAGCCTCTAAAACAAAAGAAACATTACTTCAGAACTAATCTTAAAGGAGAAGCCCGCAATACTTTAGTTTTATAACATCTGTAGTGACCAGTAATAAACTTGAACACTTACTATCTAATGAGCCATCTATAAAGAACATATAACTGTGAAAAATACTGTACCACAATAATATTCCCTAAATCAATACTGTCTTCGTCAATCTCTCGTCCACCATCAGGCTGCAAAATCACTTAAACAGTCCTAAATTCTCTCATTCTTGGAAAGGGTATTGGATAAGTCTGGAACAATTTAGACTGAACTCGAACACAATCACTCTCCTCCCAACATCTGAATTCACTTCTTGGGCCTACGACTAGATATGGCATTTCAATAGCTCCTGCGAACTTTTAATGTTTATGACACTCGTCAAAATGTTTTTCTAAAACTCTAGGTAGGTCACTGGTCACTTTCAGAAAACACTAACGTCAATTACAAGTTTGGGAAGTGACTCATGTAGCAGGATAGAAATATTTACAATACAAGTTTTTTTTACCAAGGTGACTAGCAACATAGATAGGTGCAGGATGATGCAGGACCCTTGACTAAAGAATTTCGTTGGACGAATGTCAGGACCAAAAATATAAGAGCTAATACATTGAAAAAAAAAAATATGCAATCGTCAAAATGAAATAATCTGTAGTTTTCTTTAACTTTATTCATTTAATATTTTCCACATCCCCCCCCCCCCCCTTCCCTTAGATCTTTGGTCCATTCAACATTGTCTTACGCCTAGCAACTACGCCCTACACCAACTTCATACTTTCAAGTACAAAAAACTTTTACCTTACAAAAATAAATTCAGTAAAAAGGTAGGATGATCAACTAAAGATTTTTTTTTTTTTAATTCATCAGTCATCCCTTCAGATGCATATCAGTTTATAAGAATTTACATTAGGTACAATAAATTTTTTTCAGTTTTATGATATAACAAAAAGCAATAGGAATAGACGATAAACTACCAGACAATTGTAAATACTGTATTTAAAAACAAAAAATTAGATTATCGTCTATTTCTCCCAACAACGTTCCAATAACATACAATATAATAAATTTCATTATTACAAGAAACCTTTCAGTGTTACAGGTATACAGTTATGATCTGTCAAGAAAAAAGTACATTCATTTCAGTCCAAAATCAATCTAAAAGAATACAAAACTCATTGATTTTGGACTACGGGTATTACAGGATAATAAAAAATTAATGAATCTATTATTACGGTCACGGTCAAGGTCAATTTACAGTACAACAATTATTACGACAATTACAGAACCCGTGACTACATAGAGTTTTCCTCACACAACGTGTCCCATTCTCAGCATTTTATCTACCCCAATGTGGGAGTCAAAACATGAATAAAAAAGGGTAATTATTGTCAAAAGTTTCTTTAAAAACTGTACAAAGATTAATTCAGTGGGAGATTTATAGTTCTTCTGAGTCTCAAAATTCTGTTTAGTGACATGCGCCGGGATTCAGCAATCTGCTGGCAAGCAATATTAACTTCTCACAGCACCGGAGACAGGCTAAGCCGGCAACTCTCCAGAAACCTTGCATGACAGTTGGTATCTGCGGGTGATCGACATTCTTTGAGGTAAACCGGAGACAGAATCTGTAGACTCAGAAGAGGACAATAAAAATCCAGAAAAATCAGGCGATGACTCAGGGCAAGGTTGTGTTTCGGGGGACGCAAACAGTGTTGTAGCGTTCAGGTTAGATACACCTGACTGTGCCACTTCAGCCTCGACCTCTGACCGATATTTTAATCGACCATCCGAATGTCGGAAAAGGTTTGAATTCTGAGGTAACTCAGGAATGGAGGATGGTTCCCTCTCTAGAGTATTCATCTGGTCAGTGAGACGAGGTCTCCACTCCCGGACTTGAGGCTGAACTACAGGTAGGTCAAGAAAAGGACCTTTGACCTAGTCCATGGGGGACTAAATTCACTAGACGTGGGATCTTCAGGCAACAGTCAGTCGTCACAATCGGGTGGCAATAAACCGGGAAAATCATAATCAGGATGAATAGACAATGCCGAGTGAGAAACAGGGCTTTCTAAAGTAGCAGGTCTTGACCAATTTGGACTGGTACTCCTGGAAACAACAGAAAGTAGTTCCAATAACGGAATACTGGAAACCACCTCCCTTGAGACCTTACAAGTCAGACATTCCCAACACGTCCGGCACATATCTCTGATTAAATTAATCAAAGATCTGTGCCAGATGAGTCGACGGAGCATTGGAATAATTTTTCCGATCCCTCAGTAAGCATTCTGGAGATGTGTCTCGGCAATTGGGTCAATCAGGACATTAAAGGTGACTACTGGGACTACTGAGCCGTCTACATTCTGCTTCACTAGCAAACCCTGGTGTACTTCCAGGTCCGACCAACATCTACTATAGGGTTGATAGGAGCGTGGGACTCGAGATGTAGGAACCCCAGAGTAGATCATCTTAATGAAAGATTGAATCTGGCGATGATCTCCTTGGATCTTGGACACCTGACTAAAAGACAGAAGAGCATTTCCGGAGAACACTGCCCGATCAGGTTCAGGGTCAGTTGCCCTCATAACAGTGGTCTCGGTATGCAGTAAGGAGACAGAAAGTACCTTGAGAGACAACTGAAGAACAGTAGTGTGGTCATACACCAACTGTTCTCGGGGTGAATCCAGTGTCAGGTAGGCTGCGTCCAGTATATTCCTACTAAGAACAAAACAGAAGTTAATGTCATTGGTAGCTACCACCTCATAGTTAAACAGCGGTAGCTTCCACCCGGAAGGACACTTCACCTTTAACTGGACGTAGCCTAGAATGCTGGTGCAGCAACCAGTTAACCGCTTTAGCTGTTCTGCTGACAGTATCTTGTAATTTATGCCAAGTTGGCTCAGTACAGACTCGCTTACAAAACAGACCTGTGCTCCGGTATCAACAAGAGCACAAAATAAGGTATCCTGTATCATTACTATACCTACTGCTGAGTGTTGAGACAAATGTATACAACTGGACTAATGAGGGGCCTTTTTTGCCACATACTGGATTATAGGACAATCTTCTGGCACTTCCTGATCATCAGTTATCAAGCCCTCAGCGCCAGGCACACAAGATTTTACTACTGCCTTATGGCCCAGAATCACGTTAGTTGGAGGCACATAATTGCGGAGCTCGATCAGAGAGTTAAAATACACTCCAGACAGACACTGAAGATGCACACACTGAAGCTCAGTCAGGGATGCATCACGATAGACTACGGGACAAGTGGGACCCCAATGGACCCAGATTTCCAGGTTCAATAGCTTAGATGCTGCCAAGAGCAACTCCAAAGCTGGGACTGTACCTGGAAAATGCATTGCCTTGATCCTGTTCATACTGGTCTTGTTCAGTTTGAAGCCTAATCGGCCGGCGTCTTTCAGAAGCTGCTGAACTAAGGCATCCCGGAGCTTTGCTCCCTTCAGCTGAGAGTCGGGTGCGACACCTGACCCTTCTGTCCAGCAGTTCACGACTAGCTCCAAGGATTCTTTGAGAGAATCAGGGCCACCACGAACCTCCTTATACAAGGCCAATCCAGTAGGCTACTTAGGAGTGCTGAGTTCATTAGCATACAGACAATCAGTTAATGCAGGAGAGCGAGATAACCAGTCAGCTGTGCCATTCTGATCACCCGGACAGTAATTAACAATAAAGTTAAACTCGGACCGGTCCTCCAGTATCCATGCTAGACGACTGTCCACCATCTTCATGTCATGAAGGTACATCAGGGGACGATGATCAGAATGGATCACGAAGAAGTGACTATAGAGGAAGGCCCTGAAGGTTTTCACTTCCCATCGCAGAGGAGCCAACTCACATTCAATAGTAAAGTAATGGGTCTCGCAGTCAAGGAAAGTCATGGAGTCGTACGCTATCACTTGACGGTCCCCTGGATGCTCCAAGGATTCCTGGCACAGACTAGCACCAGCACCCTCACCTGAAGCGTCAACAAACAACTCCAAGGGTTTAGCATCAGCGGAGTAGTCAGGGTATAACAACATAATGTCCTCCTTGATCAGTTCCTTCAAGCATAAAAAGGCACCTCCCATTTCTGCAGTCCATTTCAGTTTCCTAGTCCCTTAGGATTTTTGTCCTCCAGTTTTTGCAGATACTGGTTTGGCTATCTGTGAGCACATGGGGATAAATTTCCGTTGGAAGTTTACCAGACCCAGGAATCCCCATAGCTCACGCATAGTGCTCGGTTTACGGAAGTCCACCACTTTCTGGATGTATTGTGGTAGCTTATGCATACCAGAACGTCCAACCAGATGACCAAGATACTGGACCTTGGCTTGAACCCAAGAACACTTCCCGAGTTTTAACTTGAGTCCGTGATTCTGGAGAGTAGCCAAAACATGTTTACCAGTTTCATGTGTTCCTCGAAAGAAGACCCAAGTATCAAGATGTCATATATAGACATCCAAACGATAAGCGTCTGAACTACCATTGTCCAAAAGAGGTAGAGAAAGCCGTGTATTCCTTACTGTCCTCTGCCAACGTTAACTGGTAGTATCCATGAACCAGGTCAAGGGTTGCAAAGTATTTGACTCCTTGAAGTCCAAATACAGAATCGGCCATGTTAGGCATGGGGAACTTATCAGAGACAGTCACCTTATTCAGTCTACGGTAGCCCACACACAACTGTATACTATTGTCCTTTTTTCGGATTGGAACAATGGGTGAAGACCAGGGAGAGATGTTGGGTTCAATAATACCCAGTTCATGCAACTCCTTACTCTGTTCCTCAATGGCATCAATGACGGGCTTGGCAAACCATCGAACTCTCTGATAAATGGGCATCTCTTCATACAGATGTATGTATATTGGTGTGCTTGAGCACTCTCCCACTTCATCATCACCAGTACTGATAACTGGAAGATGTCGTCAAAGCATTTGACAAAACTGGTCCTTCTGAGAAGAGTTCGTCAGAGATAGACAGATTGTCTATTTCTTCCAATACGCTCGGTTCAGGAGTCAGGTCACACTCCTGTGCTATCAGGCAGGATAGAGGAGCTGAACACATTCACCAAGAGATCGCCCTTCTTGATCTTGGCAGTTTCTTCAGATGAACCCTTGATTAAAACTGAGGCTTTTCCATCTTTCAGTTCGAGGATGCCAGGGGTGGCTGTAACTTTCCTTGACTGACCAGGGGTTTTGATGTCACCATCATAATACATTTCCGGCCTACAGTTGGTCGGACAAGCAGGGCACCTAAAAGAGTTGTCAAGTCCCTTAGGAAAGTTAACAGTAACTGGAACAAGTACTGGCTCATTACTTGCAATCCTCATTGAATCGGCTGCATGGACCTCAAGGGCGTAAAGCACTTGCTGGCAACAGGCTTCATGTATCAGGACGTAATGCTCCCAAAGAGGCTCTTGGGGAGTACTGCCAATGCTCAGCCGATATCGGTCTCCGTCAAGTATCACCCCATTTGCTCTTAGGAACTGGTAACCAAGCACTACACACTAAGCCATAGTCCCTGATGGTACTACATGGAACACACTCGGGGCGAATGTCGTTCCATGCAGTATAGGGGTCTATAGTAAAGTACCTAAGGTCATAGGTCCTATTTGCCCTAAACCATTCAGGCCAATGGTATTGGGTACCATCTGCACCTGGTAATCCTGTATTACTCTCGATGACAGGAGGTTGACCTCAGCTCCGGAGTCAACGAGAGCATCCAACTCACATTGGTCACTGAGACAGCCATGAGTGGTACAGGAGCCAACTGCACCTGGTTAACCCTACGAAGGGTTTTCAATACAGCCTTAGTTCCTTCTTCCTACCTGGAGGAGTCATGTGGAGAAGCTCTGGACCTTGTCGAGGACAGGTTATCACAGGCCAATCCTAAAAGAGCCATTGGAGGTGCAATGACCTTTTCAGGTTGAGGGGTAACCTTGGAAATCGAGATTTCCGAGGCTGCCACCGGAATATTAGGAGCACGCACCCTAGCACTCACACCCGCCTTCGATGTAGCCCTAAATTTTACATCAAAGGCCTGGTGTTTAAAGCCCTATGATACTCCTCAGTTCTTCACTTCCTAGGCTTTGCCTTCTTCGTCCTCTTCTTCTACTGCACAGTCCGAGAAGAAGCACTGAACTCGCTCCCACTTCGGGTGTCCCAGCTACTGGTCAATCCAGAATAGGACGACGGGCTCAGTGTAGCACTCACCGGTACTGCTCTCTACCTTAAAAGAGTCTGGACAGAGATGGTCTCCCTCCCAGGGCTGCAGGCATTAGCAATTTTCTGGATAGGTGATCTGTTTATAAGGGGCGCCGGTCGTCCACACTCTGCGACATGATGGTTTGCTGAGCCAAAGCGTAGGCACAGGTTGAGGCGTCTGTGATACTCCTTCATGCTGGGGTATGAGATCTCTGGACCACCCATGTCCGAGAACGCCTCCTGTATTTCTCCCTTTAAATACTTCCCGAGATCAACAGTTCACTGGCCAGAGTTTCCTGCAGTATACTTACTCGCACAGTAGGCCTCGAAATCCCTCAAGAATCTGGTAAAACTGCGGCTAGTTTCCAGCTGGAAGATTCCAGGCTTAGGGTTCCTCCTGGAGTCGAGGACCCTTAGCAGATCAGACAGACTGCGTTCTGTCTGGAGGAACTGGACGTGGTCGGTGGAGACAGTGTATCTGAGGTGACACTGAGACAGGAGCTGGAAGTGTCACTACCAGAATCTTCACTGGTAGACTCCTGTCAAGATGACGTCATTTTGGTTATGGTTGGTCTGGTGGTGTCCTTGGCCTGGCGTTTCTGGTTTGGGATAGCCCCTGTCTGGGCAAGAACTGCCTCAGTGGTAGCTACTGGAGACTTTTCTGGCTTATTGGCTTCAACCGGATTTTCCAGGAACTGCTCCCCCAGTCTACTGGCTGCAGGCTTTGGTGGACTAACGGGGTTAGTTGCCGGAACAGGCGAGGAAGCCACCAGTCCACTTGGGGCAGGAGACACCCAGAAGCCTGGTACAGGGGTGAGTAACGGTGTCAACCGTGGAGGGGCCTGGAGACCTCCAATCACTGGCTCTGCTCCAGTCACTGGAATTGCCAGATCATTGATGTTTGGCCAAGCTGGTGATGTAGAAAGAGCACTGGTGGTTACTATGGTTGTGACCCCAGTGGCAACGTGGCACATTGGTGACGGCTCAACGGTCTTCAGGGCCGCCACTTGAAGTGTCAGGTACTGGACCTGAGTTGCCAGGTCACCGACAATCTGGATAAGACTCATCACGTCCCAGCTCAGGGTGTTCTTAGCCTTTCAGTGTTTACTGGATGACGATGCCATCCCTGGGGATTGATGTTTCCCGGGACTGGGAACCAAAGATTATGTAGCGGTTTGCGGACTGTGGCCAGAGGTAGCACCCGAACTGCCTAGTGTCCAAATGCCGACCACAGCCCGACGTTAACTACACAGAAAATATACAGTGGTGGAATACCCAATAATCTAGGTAACCGGTAAAAAGAACGGAGCACTTGTCACCACCCCTTGATTTATACTGGGCAAGGGGACCCAGCTAGAATCTCACTTCCTTCCTAAATTACCTTTCCTTGGGCTAGCTGGATTAACATGTAAGATGACCGTTGACTCATTTCTGGGAAAAACGAGCATTATATGCGAATAGCTCTATATTCCTTAGGTAAGATGGTTTTAAACTTTGGAAAAAAAATATCAGAACATAAGGTGAAAGTGAAAGGATTTTTCTTCAATCTGACAGCAAGTCACAGTGTGGGAGGAAAAAATTATGATAAATAACTTATTACAAAGATTAGAAAAAACAGTGGCTGAGAAAGGGACACAGAGATATAAGGAACTGGAATAAATTTGTCTTCATAAAAACAAAAAAATATTTATTTGTAAATGAAAAAAAAAAAAAAACAGTTTGGAATACATTAACATTATTTTGTCAATTAACCAATTAGTGGCAAAATTAGCATCCCTTTACATTCCAGCTCCACAAAAAAAGAAAAAACAAAGAAAAAAAAAAACAGATAAACAAATGAAATGAACACTTCAGAATAGTCTTACTACATATTGTACAAGCAATAGAAAAATACTAACTTACATGCAAGATATATCACTACACAGTTACAAAACAGAACTTTAAAATCCTAAAAAACCATGAACGCAGATTCTGAGAATTTGAAAGACTTAGAAATATCAGGATTCTTAACATAGCCAGCCTCTAAAACTAAAGAAACATTACTTCAGAACTAAGCTTAAAGGAGAACCCAGGCAATACTATAGTTTTATAACATATGTAATGACCAGTAATAAACTTGAACACTTGCTATCTAATGAGCCATCTATAAAGAACATATAACTGTGAAAAATACGGTACCACAATAATTATCCCCAAATCAATACTGTCCTCATCAATCTCCCGTCCACCATCAGGCTGAAAAATCACTTAAACAGTCTTAAATTCTCTCATTCTTGGGAAGTGACTCATGTAGCAGGACAGAAATATTTACAATACAAGTTTTTTTTTTAACAAGCTAACTAACAACATAAATAGGTGCAGGATAATGCAGGACCCTTCCAATTATTTTACTTGTGCCACGGCTTGACTCAACTTCTAGTTGCCTCTCCAAACCCTGTAGGGAGTAGGGCGTGCTGCAAAAAAGAATTTCGTTAGACAAATGTTAGGACAAAAAATATAACAGATAATGTATTAAAAAAAATATGCAAGCCTCAAAATAAAATAATTTGTATTCCTCTTTAACTTCATTCATTCAATATTTTCCACATTAGCTACATTAGGTCAAGCTTATGTAGTAGGCCGCTTCAAAGTTTCAAGTCTGTACAACAAAAACTCTTTGTTTCACTGGCTCTCCAAAATGTACTCCAAATGAGATCCCCAGCTCTGCAGGCACATTTGGATCCGGTGAGCAAAGTTCTCTATGACCTTCCAACATTCCTCCCTAGGGATGACTCTTATTGCTGCTGTGATTGCTGCCTTCAGGTCAGGGATAGTCTGGGGGTTATTTCCATATACCCTGTCCTCAAGGTATCCCCAGAGATAAAAATCTTGGTGGTTCAGGTCCAGTGAATGTGGCGACTACTCCGGGTCACACTTTTGGCTGATCAGTTGGTCAGAGAAACGCTGCTATAGCCATGCAAATGATTCGTTTGAAGTGGAGGGGAATGGCACCATCCTGCTGGAACCACTGGAGACCCTGACGACTCCTCTCCATCGATCAAGTGGTGTCCATCACTCGGTGATGATTGTTACAGACCGCTTGTTGTCTTTCTCGAACCAGAATGGTCCAATGATGCCATGTTTGGAGATGGTGACCCAGGTATTGCACTTCACCGAGTGTAACTGCCTTTGCAGAATGTGCTCAGGGGGCCGTGCTACCCCATAAGATATTGTTCTTCGAGTTTACGTGACCTGACTACAGAAAATGTGCCTCGTCCCAAAACCAGACATTGTCAAGGAAAACTGGCACAGCGTCAATCTTGTTGCAAAACCACTGGCACACGAGCACTCGCTTCCTCATATCGTTAGGTATAAGCTTGTGTTTAATCTGTATCCTGTCAGGATACAAGTGGAAATATGCGCTCAAAATTCTCCACACAGACTCCCGATTGATTCCAAGCTCCTGACTTCGCTGTCGCACATACTTGCTTGGGCTGTGGACAACAGAGTTTCTGACTGCAACAATGTTGTGTGGAGTCCTTGATGATTTCTGTCGTCCAGAGTGTGATTGTCTGTTAGTGTCTTTACAATTGAGGTTATTTACAGTCCCATGGGTTCTGAACTTGTTGACCCATCTGTAGATCATTGAATGGACAAGAAATTTTTGATATCTGAACCTTTCTTTGAATTGCAATTGAGTGGCGTGGATAGACTTCAACCAAAAATATGCCTCAACTATAAATGTCTTTTCCTCAGTAGTCTCGAAGGTCGAATTTGGTAGACTCTTAAAACATTAATTTTTCTGGATAAATCTGAAAAATAAAAGGAATTGATTATTCATTTCGAAAGTTATTTAAGTTCAGGTGATGGTCGTATTCTTTTGTGTCACCCTGTATCCTACTTACTTTTCGGTTTATGAGCTATATTGATGTATTGTTTATAGCCCTCATACTTCACACCAAAATAAAGCTCCTAAGATAGAGAATGTGGATTAACACATATCTGTTTCTGTGTGGAAAATCATATATATATATATATATATATATATATATATATATATATATATATATATATATATATATATATATATATATATATATATATATATGTATATATATATATATATATATATATATATATATATATATATATATATATATATATATATATATATATATATATATATATATATATATATATATATATATGTGTGTGTGTGTGTGTGTGTGTGTGTGTGTGGAAGGGGTGAATTGTTTCATACTCTTTAACATATAGAAACTTATAATAAACATTATCTGCAGGGAATTTAACAATCTTACACCTTATTGGAAGACCTTTTATCAACTTAAATTTAGTATATAACATGAGCTATTAAAAATAATATATAGCGTCATTCAATATAAACATCCGTATAGGGACAATAGACGTTTTTTAAAAAATGATCCCTAATTAATGACTGATAACACAAAGGAGTGGCTATACAAAATGCCGCCATGTATTTTTCAAAATAACAGACGTATATCTTTTGATTAGTCGACTTTAACTGATACGTCATATGCCTTATTTGGTCGTTTTTAATCTGTTCAGCTCACTTTTCCAAACAAACTTCTGTGATTTGTATAATTATTTAATTGGAAGAGTGCAAAAGCTCCTTACTGAGATCAAATATACTACCATAAAGAATAATTGTGGATCTTTAATGCCTAATAATAATAATAATAATAATAATAATAATAATAATAATAATAATAATAATAATAATAATAATAATAATAATAATAATAATATTTCATGTAGTAGACCCTCTTTCAGGCATGTTACATAAGAAAAATGATCGCTGCCTCAGTTGCATTTATCTTCAAGTTGAATTCATCTATTCCTCGAATGACAAACAACACAGTTACTGGGGGAATGCAGTGCTCATGAGAGAAAAATTATAATATTAATAAAAAAAATAACAATAATAATAATAATAATAATAATAATAATAAAAATAATAATGATGATGATGATGATAATAATCACAACAACAACAACAATAATAATAATAATAATAATAATGATAATAATAATAATAATAATAATAATAATAATAATAATAATAATAATTTTGAGCTTGCACAAATGTTCTAGTCTAACTCAGCTTCAAGTACATAATATGAGTGTCAATACAGTATTAGAAAATTATGCATTCATATCATTGCTTGTATCCAAGGTTAATTTCTTTTGACTCTACTCTATGGGTAAGAATTAGTCAATACTCTGAATCAATTAACATAGTGTGTGTCTATATCAGATAAAGCTATTTTAACCTGTAAATTAGCCTAAAATATTACATTACTTTTATTTATCAAATTGTCACAGAGAACAGCTTGAGGTTTTCCATAATATATTTTCATAGCAGGAAAAACACAATATCCGTGCTAATCAATATAATGGTCTTGTGAAAGTTTTTACATTAAATCCCAGTGGCATAAAGACGTAAGCTTGTAGATTCCAATTTCGGTCGTTTAAGAGGAAAGAGCATATTATATGTGTTACTATTTTTGCGTCAGAGGTTGTGTGAAAAAGATGGAGAGAGAAAAAAATTATATTTAACTTCAGCACACTACTCGATCAAAATGAAATGCCAAGAGACAAAAATAAATAAGAAAATATTGAAACAAAACTACAATAAAATCGGAAGGATAAGCCTAATATAAGGGTTCATGTAATATATGAGGATTAATAAAGATATCAAAGTATCGGGACGTGAATAAGGCTAGATTAATTATGCAGAATCAGATAGGAAACTAAATTGATGTGTAATGGAATAGAGACCAACTTCAAAGAAAATTACAATTCCATTTTTCTTTGATATGAAACGAACAAAACCTGCAATATTATCTCCGAGGGATTATCAAAGGCAACCCATAGAACTTCTCTTATATCAAAGAATAAGGCAGCCTTTTCGACGGTTCTGTATTCCGTTTCTGAGATTGTTCTTCTTCCCATTAGCCTTACTCAGATATATCCAGAACTACAAACTATTTGTAGCCAACAAATAAACACGTAATTTGTCGTCGTAATCAAACAAGCGACTTAATTATGCCCAATGAATTTTTCCTTTTATATATATATATATATATATATATATATATATATATATATATATATATATATATATATATATATATATGTACATACATATATATATATATATATATATATATATATATATATATATATATATATATATATATATATATATATATATATATATATTAATACTATTATTATTACAAGCCAAGCTACAATCCCAGTTGGAAAAGCAAGATACCATAAGGCCAAGGGCTCAATAGGGAAAATAGCCCAGTGAGGAAAGGAAGTAGATAAATGATGAGGACAAATTAGCAATAAATCATTCTAAAAATAGTAACAACGTCAAAACAGATATGTCTTATATAAACTATTAACGTCATAAACAGATATGTCATATAGAAACTATAAAGACTCGTTAGCCTGGTCAACATGAAAACATTTGAACCAAGCTTGAACTTTTGAAGTTCTACTGATTCAACTACCCGATTAGTAAGATCATTCCACAACTTGGTAACAGCTGGAATAAAAATTTCTAGAATACTGTGTATTATTAAGCCTCATGATGGAGAAGGCCTGTTATTAGAATGAACTGCCTGCCTAGTATTACGAAAAGGATAGAATTGTCCAAGGAGATCTGAATGTGGAGGATGGTCAGAGTTATGAAAAATCTTATGCAACATGCTTGATGAACTAATTGAATGACGATGCCAAAGATTACTATATAAATCAGGAATAAGAAATTTAATAGACCGTAAGTTTCTCTCCAACAAATTAAGATGAGAATCAGCAGCTGAACACCAAACAGGAGAACAATACTTAAAACAATGTAGAATGAAAGAATTAAAACATTTCTTCAAAATAGACCGATCACCGAAAATCTTAAAACACTTTCTCAATAAGCCATTTTTTTTGTGCAATTGAAGAAAACACAGACCTAATATGTTTCTCAAAAGTAAATTTGCTGTCGAGAATCACACCTAAAACTTTAAAAGAGTTATACAAATTTAAAGAAACATTATCAATACTGAGATCCAGATGTTGAGGAGCCACCATCCTTGACCTACTTACAATCGCACTTTGAGTTTAGTTAGGATTCAACTTTATACCCCATAATTTGCACCATGCACCAACTTTAGCTAAATCTCTATTAAGGGATTCACCAACCCCACATCTGCATTTAAGGGATGGAATTGATGCAAAAAGAGTAGCATCATCTGCATATGCAACAAGCTTGTTTTCTGGGCCAAACCACACGTCATGTGTATATACTATGAAAAGTAATGGGCCAAGAACACGACCAAGTGGAACACCGGATATCACATTCCTATACTCACTATGGTGCTCATCCATAACAACTCTTTAAGATCTATTACTTAAAAATTCAATAATAATGCTAAGAAACGACCCACACACTACCAACTGTTTGAGTTTGAAAACAAAGGCCTCATGATTAACACGGTCAAAGACAGCACTAAAATCAAGGTAATCATACGAACTTCCCGACCACAATCAAGGGATTTCTGTACAGCATTGGAGATTGTGAGAAGGGCATCACATTCTCCAAGGCCTTTACGAAAACCAAATTGCAAACTAGGGAGTAGATGATTACCTTCAGCAAACCTATTAAGACGTTTTGCCAGAAGACGTTCAAAAACTTTAGATAATATGGGAGTTATGGGAATAGGGCAGTAATCAGTGGGATTTGAGTTACCACAAACACATTTACATAAAGGAGTAACATTACCAATTCTCCAACTGGTTCTAAAAGCTCCTCTTCTTGCTAACTTGCGCAAAATAACAGTTTACTTTGGAGCTAAGAAATCTACTGTCTTTATAAAAAACAGAGGAAAAATACCATTTGGGTCTACACCTCCATAAGCATCAAGGTCCACCAACAGAGCTTTAATCTCACGAGATCGAAAAGCTAAACTAGTTAGTTTAGCCTCAGGAAAACAGGAATGAGGAAGTTCAAGTTTTTCATTACTCTGTTTACTGTCAAAAACATCAGCCAAAAGGGTTGCCTTTTCCTTTGGACAGTGAGCGACTGAGCCATCAGGTTTAAGTAAAGGAGGTACTGTTGCCTCTACACCAAAGAGTGCTGATTTAAGGGTAGACCATCATTCATGTTCCTGAGTTGTAGCAGAAATGGTTTTTTTATGGTTAAATTGTATTACTTTTCAATTGATGCATAAACTCTCTGAGCAAAAGCTCTAAGCTGAATATAGTTATTCCATGTCAAATCTGATCTGTTACCCTTACAAATATGATAGGCCTCCTGCTTTTCCAAATAAGCACGTCTACAATCATCATTGAACCATGGTTTGTTCTTCACTCGGTACCTTAGCACACGACAATGGATATGCCTATCAATCAAGTTGACTAGATTTACATTCAAAGGGAAAACAGGATCTACAATACAATATAATTGTGACCAATTCAAGCACAAAAGATCATGCAAAATCCCATTCCAGTCTGCTTGGGATTTCATATAAATTTCACAAGATTGTGATACATCAAGGACAGGCTACCCAGTCTTCACTACTAATGAAATCAAGGCATGATCAGACGTCCCGACAGGAGAACCAACCTTACTAGTTATAACGCCAGGTGAGTCACTGTAAACGAGGTCCAAGCAATTTCCAGACTTGTGGGTAGCTTCATTTAAGATTTCCTCACTGCCTGATTCAGAGGCAAAGTCTAAAGCTCTTAAGTCATGGAGATCGGTAGGAGAGATAAAACTTAACCACTCCCTATGGTGAGCATTAAAATCCTCTATAAAGACAAAAGAAGCCTTTCTATCATCTTCTTCTAAACCATAATGGTAAGAAGACAATCGAAGATAGAATCATCCATGTCTGGATTTCGGAAGATATAACACAAAAAAAAGTTGTTATGCCTGCCACAAATTTTTATTACCTGAATCTCATAACATCCACATTGATAGCTGGAGTTATGAGAATCAGGGTACTCAGACTTAATATATACTGCCATTCCCCTGGCCCAAGCGATGGCATCACGTTTCAACATTATTGGCTTCCTAGAACCAGATATAATAAGATCAGATGAGTCCCTCATACTAGAAACCAAAGCTTATGAGCACAAAAGAATATCATACTGTCTGGACGCAACTATAGGGTCTTAAATATTCGTATAGAGACCCCGAATATTGTGATACAGAAGACGACATTGCCAAAATCTAGGACGTACTGGTCCCGCATTTCGCTCAATATCTCAAAACAGTATAAGAATTGATATATATATATATATATATATATATATATATATATATATATATATATATATATATATATATATATATATATATATATATACCGTATATATATATATATATATATATATATATATATATATATATATATATATATACGG
>NC_090737.1:48371994-48374494 GCF_036898095.1 Palaemon carinicauda | reverse complement strand
ACCCATAGGCATTTCTGGACATCTTTGAGTCGTATGGAACTCGAGAATTGAACATATCAAACCAAGAATCAGTTAGAGATATAAATTGACTTGATTTTTCCCAATGTTCATCTAGAAATAATCCTTTCCTACCAAAATATTTAAGAGATTTTGCAGTGGTTTCTGATATCAGTTGTACAGCTAATTTCACATTCATGCGCTGAAGGCCACTTACAGTCATATGTTTCTCAGTAAGCTTATGTGCTGTTTCCAAATCGCTTTTGCTTCTCTTTATAAGTTCTCTTACCGAACCGCTATGGACAAAATCACCGTCACTTAACTCAAAGCCATGGTCAAGGAAATTGTTTCTTATGAGTTTCATGAGATGAGGAGCATCAGCAAACACACAAACTACATGATCGGGTGATACTAGATTTTCAAACGTCGAATTCTCCATACTTATACCTAAAGATTTCCACAACCTAACGTTTGTAGGACACAGGTCGTTAACTATAGCCACTACTGGAAAACCTGCTGACTTTATCTCAGTGATAAAATAAAAAAGGAGTGGTTTTGTTATATCTGCATCAAAATCGTAATAAATAATTTGCTTCCATGAACTCAGAAGACCTTTTATCATAGCACATTGGACTTTACTTTTTGGAGCATAAAGAGTATCTGAACCTTTATCATAACTCCATTCTTTGGCAATGCTACATTCGTCAAATGATAATATAGAAACGCGCTCAGTATTACTCATCAATTCTGATTTGTGCTTTAATAACTTAATAACGGGCTTTCAAACACCTGGTTCGATATCTAATATATTAACCCATCTATTTAATGTAGAAAATTTACAACTTTGCCTTAAATATTTATAAGTTTTTGGGCTCAGGCTTCGTAAAGTTAAAGCTGTACTAATATCATCTTCTCCCCAATATGCAATAGGTTTTCCACTTAGAAAGAACTCCACTTGTGACTGAGTAAAATGTTGCTTAAGGTTGTCCCTTGTAAGAGCAGTTGCTGAGGAATAAGCGTTTTCAATGTTTTTATATAATGCAATTCTCTCTTCCACCCAGATTGCCCTTTGTCGCTCCGAGTTTAACTTTTCATTTTCATACGATTCCCTTTCTAGCTCCCACTTTACCCTTTCTCTTGTCCACTTTTCCCTTTCTAATTCCCAATTTGCATGCTTTCTCTTGCACCTTTCCCTTTCTTGTTCCCACCTTGCCCTTTCCTCTTCCCTCTGTTCTCTTTCTGCTCTCCATTGTAGTTTAATACAAATTAACTGCCCCCTAATGCTCTCCAGTTGGCGTTGACATTCCTCTTCACTCGAAGATGGCACATCTCGCACATAATCTTCAAAAATTTCTGCAACAAGGCGTTTCTGTCCACGTTTCTCAGTTCGTTTTTCTCTATTACTCGATAGGGATTGTTCTGTAAAAATAGAGACGTAATGCTAAAAATTACCATTATTCTGAAATTAATAACTCAATCACTGACCCATGGTTGAAATAATTCATTATGAATAAGGCTTCATTGTGAAACAATATCTTGTCCACTTGCTTCTTTGATACTGATAAACAAAACAAAAGTAGCATTCACTTTTATCATTTACAATATCTACAACACTTTAAAAAAAAAAGATATATAAATACATTGCTATATATTTGTCAAAATGAGTAATTGGATCGAGTGCTTATGCGTTTATTAATTTAAAAAAATTCCTATATATTGTTAGTTTTCATATCTATAATCTAATACATATCGTTTACCAACAATGTACTTCACTTTTGAACCTTAGATTGTGATAGAGGTAATGATAATGTTGGAAGTGATCCTTCCTTTAATCGTCGTTGGTTTTTTTGGCATTGGTTCTCCAAGCAATTCATATTTCAGATTTCTTTCAAATGCATCAGGTTCAAAATGTAAACTACACATGATTGCATTATCAGGGTTGAAAGGGTCCTTCCTTTTACATGAATTTATCCACAGATTTCTAGTTTCCACGTGCTTGGGAAAGCTGTGAAGAGTTAGTCCTTCATCTCTTTTATCTTTATTAGAAGAACACCCATACACAGCACAGTAACGAGGCATTTCAACCAAGAGTATTTGATCAAGCACTCGGCAAATGGGACTCAACAAATAGTTAATTGGGAAGTGGAAGAGGTTCACACTGAATAGTAACACCAGCTTCCTTGTAAACTAACTGTAGATACTGGGAAACAAAGGCTGAGAGCATGATACGGTGTGACGTCATTAATCTCCCCATGGGTGGTCTGCGCAGTAGATGACAAATTTTGGGTCGCTGATGGGTAGACCTTGTATTCTATAGACCTTGCTCTCCACAAAGATGATGAAAAATCTAAATGGGAATCTAGAATCCGGAACGATATTATCTCCAAAATTTTATGTGTTGTCCATGACCTCAGATCTGTCTGTGGTGAAAATTTAGTCCAAATCCATAGAATAGTTTTGATGTTATTCTGTTCACAGAAAGGGCGAAAAAATGTAAATTCGG
>NC_090737.1:48344494-48364494 GCF_036898095.1 Palaemon carinicauda | reverse complement strand
CATCTGACTCCAACTCATTAAGACCTTGTCGTATATCGCTTTTCATGCTATGATGTCAGTAGAATCGTCATAGTCAAGTGATTAGGTGATGAGTCTGCATATCGTCTCTAATCAAGGGACGATGTCTATAATGAACATGTTATTGAAGGTTTTATTCAATGGCGGCAATGCTCGTCAAATCGTAATAACGTTTTTATAATGTACTCTAATGTGAATATTAAAAATGTCTCTTGTATCCAAATTTTTCGATGAAAGTCAGTCTCAAGAAATTGGACATTAAATTCTTTTAAGGGATAGCAAGATTTTTATCACTTATAATAAAACTTGTTTTATGAATCATATATCATAGTAGCTAAGGTGATGATAGTAGCAAAATATTATTTACAAAACAGGTTTTCCAATTATGCCAATATTAAAGAACTTTTAAAAGTACTAGCATTAACAACTGACTAAAATATATTAACTACTCTTTATTATTAGTCGTAGATCATTCTAGTAGCATATTACTATAATCCATATAATTTGTAAAAGTAAATAAATAAATAAGGAAGGGAAATGTGACCTAAAATAAACAGTGTTCTAAATTTCTCAGTAAAATCAGCTTGAGTGTTAGAACCTAGAGTAAGTATAAGTATGATCATGCATATTTTGTAAAGAATCATGAGGAACCCGAATTCGGACAATAAGGACTTTAGGAAGCTTTCCTATATGAAGCTTTTGGGTGAAGGGAAGAAAGAAAAAGATGACTGTTAACCAAACAAAGAAGATGGAATATATTAACATTTCTTTCCTTTCATCCTTTTATCTCGATATGTAAGTAATCCACAGGGAGCTATTTTTTGCACAAAATAGCATAACCTAGAGACCTTTAGCTTTAAGAATTTTGGTATTGAGGTCTAAAACATTTGATAGTTGCCTGGAGAATAAGTTCAAACTTATAATGAAAAAAGACAAATGTTTTCATAGGTTGTATACCGCTAAAAACAAAGTTAATATATCACGATTTCACCTGAAATCTAAAAATTATAATAGATCTTTTACTAATACTACTTTATGGAAAATTCCAGAAATTATTTACTTCAGCTCTTCCTAAGTTGTACTTTAGAGTTTTTTTTCAGGTCTGGAAACAATTCTTTTTTTATCACCGCGGTGTGCTTAAAATGGTTAAATACAGACAATGGTCGAAGGACAAGTTAAAGTCATCAGGTAAAAAAAGTTCATACTTTGCCATTAAATGTTTTGCCAAAAATAACCTGCAAGTGACGTGTGATTTTCTGTCTCTAAATGAATAGGTCTGAAATTTATTTCCAGTAATATTTGTTTTCTTCTATTTATGCTAATAATTTCTTAGGACAAAGAAATATATTAATATTTCTGATTAGGAGGAGTATAGATATAATCCTCGTCTTTTTGTACTTCACATTGAAATGAATAACATAATTAGCGAAGAACAATTGAATATTCCTCTTTTTGTAGTATGCTTTAATGCAAATCAATAACATATAACGAAATTGTGTAATTTAAAAAAAAAATAGTTTGATAGAAAAATATAGATATATATACCAAAATAACTTAAAATTTTCTTTGAATATTCTTTTTTATTTTTAGGCATACTATGTTTTTTTTTTTTTTAGAAATATTCTGCATCATAACCCATTAAAAAGTATCTACTATATACGAATTAGAGAATAATAATAAAAAAGGCAAACACCGTCAATAACAGTTTTCAAAAAGAACCTCAATAATAAGATCAACAACAAAAGTAACATAAACAGGAAAACAACAACAGCCGAATATTCTCGTCAATCTTGATATAAAACTAGAAACTTTAAAATCCATCGCCTTTGAAAAGGAAATAAGTATTTTACCAATGGTAATACATTACTCAAGTAATGATTGCTTCATGAAAGATTCTGAATGAAATATGAATTGGATCACTGCTATTTTAAAAACTAATTCTTATTTTGAGAGAGTTATTGCTAGGTCCTTATAGTATATTTGTATTATACTGATATTTCAATTACAATGATGAATATTTCATAATATGGTGATGCAAAAGAAAAAAAAAAAACTAATATAAAATGAAGAATTTGATATTAGAAATCTGTGTATAAATTGCACATGATGAAACAAAAAACAATAAATGTAACTAGTAGAATAGATAAATCTCCCAATACCAATCATTCTCTCTCTCTCTCTCTCTCTCTCTCTCTCTCTCTCTCTCTCTCTCTCTCTCTCTCTCTCTCTCTCTCTCTCTCTCCCCTGATCTTTGTTCCGTCCTGGTGGGAGAAACCTTCTTCCTTTAGTGTTAACAAGAAATTGAATCCCTTGCTAGATCTCGTTACCGTCGTCTTCCCATCTGCATGACGAGCTGTAATCTTAGGCAGGATCCTCCTGGTCCAAATCTTCGTTCATAACGTAGGAAAGGAGGAATGCTGGTTTACACATGTTGCCTTTGCAAAACTGTATATTTGGATTATAATTAAAAAAAAAAAAAAAATAGCACATGCATTTGGATGGTGTTACCTTTGTTATCAATGTAACCATACTGCAGCCATACATACCTGGAATAAGCAATGGTTGTTGTTATATATGTGTTAATCCCATCTTTCTTCGCCGACTCTTCTTAATGGTATTCGATGATACGTTTGTAGTATAAAGTACATTTAATCCGCTTAAGTTACATTACTGCTACTGATGTCAGCAATCATAACAATCTTATGCTTTGACTGGCTTGTGACTCGTGACTGACATCATCGTAAACAAACTCTTTTGTAAAAATATGAAAACAACAAATGAGCAATGAGCATCACTCTTAAAAGACTGGATCCTACTGTAATAAAAAAGTAAAAAGAATCACCTCCTATCGTTTAAGTAACTTATAAATGATCAAATCCTTCATAACATACGCTACTATGCAACATTATTTTCAATACATGTGGAGCATATGGTATTACAGTAAAAACTTGATATTGTACACAACTTTACAAATCTAATCTCTCGGGGGGGGGGGGGGGGGGGGTTCCTCTATGCATACTATTGGGAAGTACTCTCTCTTCATCCAGTACATGAATAGATTATAAATCTATATTTGATGTTTGACCATCCAGGTTAATGTTCTATTTATTTGATCTAACTATTTCCAACAATTTTCCATCTCTAACATTCCCATGATCTACATGACTTTTTAATGGCTGTAATTTATCAATATGACGTTTTACAATATTTCCACCAACTTGAACAACATAATATAAATTTCCTATCTCTCTTAGAATCTCTCCCGGTACCCACTTCTCTGGATTTTTGTAAATCTTACCATGACATTAGATAAAGAGAAAAAATGTCTTACTTCTGTAAGATCTGTTTGTTTACATCCTTTTTGTTTTAGATCGCTTTGCAAAATTGGATACCACAAATCTAAATTACACCTAATGTGTCACACTTGTTATTTTGAGTTTGCTTTTCTACACTCCATGTTATGCTTAGATATTTGAACAAATCTTTCAACCTGTCCATTAATGGTAGGATAATACGTTGCTGAAAATGTATGCTTAATCCAATTTACATTACAACACTCTTTAAACTCATTTGAGATTAACTGTGGACGTATCTGTTACAATTGTTTCTTGAATATCGTGTGTTGCATAAGACGTTGTCTTTATTGGAATTACTTCTGGTCACTTACTGTAACCATTTACAACTATCAAAAATAAATAACCTAAAAAGGAACCTGCAAAATCTATATGCACTCTCTGCCAGGGATGTCTGGGTAACTCCCATGGGTGCATTCTGGCAAGATGAGGATTATTCTGCTGCATAACTAACATAATACATACAATTTCTTACAGATAATTCAATATCTCTACATACACCAGGCTACCAGATAAAAGTCCTCGCAATACACTTTGATCTGACAATGCCTTGGTGATCAGCATGTATTTCAGACAAAATCTTGTCCTTCAGCGAACTAGGAATAATTGCTCTTGAACCTTGAGTTATACCAAATTCGTTCTAAATATCTTTATATTATTTACAATTTTCATCCTTTCCATATACGTCTCTACCTGTTATTAAACTCTCTAAAACCTTACTAAATACTGGGTCTTTCTTGGTATTGTTTGCAATATCCTTTGCTGTAATGGGTACATCATATAGTGAAACTAACAATATACTGTCATCATACTCTTTTGGTGTTTTGTCTACCTTTGAGGTCTCATTTCCAGACATCTTTTACGAATCACGTGGTGACGTCGAGATCCTAGGAGAAAAAGGAGGCCTATTGATGGGGTGTCGGAACACGTGACAAGGCCTGACCAATGGGACAACTGTCAGGCCAATCCCCCCCCCCCCACCATTGGGAGCAAAAAGGAGCTCAGTTGGCCTAGGAGTGGCTGGGTATCCTTCTTCGCGAATTAACCTCAGTGAGAGAAACATCACCTCTCTTCGCCCTCAAGACATCAGCGAGGCTGGACCTGGCATATCCTCCACAAGGAAGGAACCAGAGTCCTTTTTACTAAGGTAAGGTGTCTGATTTTGAGATCCTCATCATCCTTACCCAACCTTCCATCCCTTCCTTATCACATCCCTTCTTTTTTCCTTTATCGTTCAAGAAAGATCCTACCCACTAAACCTTTTTATCCTATTCCTTATATCCCAACCCACGAGTCCCGTTTGCTCCTATCCTTAATCAATTCACCCTATGATAGTGATGTTTCCCATGTGTAGTGTTTAAATTCCTAAGTTCACACTTTTATTTAATTTGCCTGAAGGTTTTACCTCCACGACTTCATCGTGTTCCCAGCCTGTAGAAGTAAGTGTTCTGTTAATAATTTGATTAATTTCCCTTTCTGGGAATGTGATTGCTGTGCTGAATTATCATCCAGGGTCCATCAAACTCCACTCAAAGCTCCTTGTGGCTTAAATTGAAATATAATTATCTGTTTTGCTCTTTCCTTTTTGCTAATACTTATTTAAATGTTGTAAATATATCTATTTGTTAGTATTCCTTTTCTTATTGCTGACTGGCGACCTTTCCACTGGTCTTTTTTTGGTTAACGCCCAGAGTTCCTTAAGCAAGGCCGTACTCCCAAGCACGGGCACGTAACAATATACATATGAAATTTCTAAACTCCATACACTAATGCTAAAACTTTTTTTTTTTTTTATTTGAGGGTAATTCCTTTCTGTCTTGTTCATTACTCTAGAAATTAATGCAGTTCTATTTAACTGGTAAATACATTTGATACTGTAATAGAAATGTAGGTGATGTTATCAGGATATGCAATTGTAGATAAACTCTGAATGAAATTCCTAAAAAAATTCACTAAACCTATAAATTATTGTAATTCTATAACATTTACTGAACATTTGCTGATTGAATTGCTTTAATTTTATCTTTAGTCTTGTGAATACCTTTTACATTAATTAAGAAAACAAAGTATTCTACAGAGTTAACTTTTAAAATACATTTGCTCCTATGTACTCTAATATTATGTTCCTTCACCTTCTTCAGAACTGTGTGTAATCTTTCTCTATGTCCTCTTTTATCTTTACCAGAGACTAAAATATCATCTATGAAAATTGATACTTTTTGCATTCCTATACAAAATCTTATCCATATTTTGTTGCCATATAGCTCTATAAGGTAATCTCTTGGGCCTATACACCCTTAAGGATGTATTTGTTGTACATACTGTAATTTGGGGAAATTTTCATCCACGGGAAGCTGTTGGAATGCTTGTCTAATTTCCAATCTAGCCATTATAGTACCTCATCACACCTAGTACTCTTCTGGTCAGGTTTGACCCATATTAAAATTTTCCTACATTTTAGCCTTTCGAATTTATATTTCCACAATTTTTTGTGACATACATAGTTGTACTTCATGTGTTAGCTCAACGGATATTGTGTATAGTATCTTTTACTTCAAAAGACACTCCTAAACTACTCACTCAAACTACCAACTAATCAACATTCCATTCATTTTGAGGACAAGGGTATAAATGAACTAGAGCTCTGAGATTGAATGCTACTTTGCTATATTGTTCACAAAATTTTGTAAGCTTCTTGCCCCTATTTGCGATAATTTTACTTCTTAAACTCACATGTGCAATGTTATTGTGCACAGGCAGTTCTATATTTGAATAGTCACATCTATTCTCCTTCAGGTCAGATATGACCCATGTTTACATTTGGACAGTTCTTTGTCATACATAGTGATACTCCTATTGTATGCCCAGGGCCTACTATGTGGAAGTAACTGTCCTACAGACTCCTCACCTAACCCACCTATCCTCCCTTCCATTGTAAAGGTTAGGCTCTATCTGATGTATTTTATGCACAGGTATTGCATTAATATGTTACTGTGCCATTTTGTTTGCATGCATGACCTTATTGTCACCTTTGCAAAAGTAGCAACGTCATCTCTTTAATGGTTTTGACTGGTCTGGAGCTGCAGTAGTATTTAGATCGGTTCTTGCTGCTTCACACACATGTTTAGCATTGGGAGTCCTTAGTAACATAGGTCGCACTACCGAGTGTGATTGAACTAAGCTCATTCCAAGATCTTACTAGAATAACCTTCATTTAAATATAACACCTTTATTCCAATCTGGATCAACTTGCATCCACAATACAAAGACATTGTAAGCTGAAATGTCAATTATGGTATCAAACAAGGCCATTTGGCCATCTCACTGTTTGGTGTTTTGATCCATAAGTTGCCTCAAGCTTATCAAGAATGTCCACACAACCTTTTGTCTCATTATAAAACTCAATAATGTTTGTTTTCTTATCTTCTTTCTCACTAAATATTATGGAATCATGCATATAACTCAAAAGGACATCAGTCTTACCTTTCCTGGGGCAATATGAAATAAGGACATTATCCTCATAATATCCTTTGATGGTTGATTATACTGTACGATTTTTTGGATTTACAAATTCAGCAGGAAGTTCTTTCCTATTTTTACGAACTATAGTCTAATCTCGAGAAATTTAATCTTTAGCTAAGGGCAAACTGTAAAAGAAAATATCACATGTTATGTTCCTTCCTTTCAAGCAATCAGTAAGCTGGGGTACCACAAGGTACACTTCTGCATTCCACAGATAACTTGTTTCAGAGTCACAAGCAGCCCAGACTTTTATCCAATACCTATCTGGCTTAGACATCCTCCTCTGAATGGAACAAGCATTTCATCAATTGGGATGGTTGATGATACATTGAACATAAGTGGAAGCTTTTCAACCTACTTATTTAAAATATCTCTTATAGCTGCCAGCTTGTCATGACGTCTTCTGGGGTTCAAGTTGTTTTGTCATCAAAACGAACATACTTTGAAATTTTTAAGAAGTTTTTTTAGAGACATCGTTGCTCTAAGCATTGGCCGACCATGAGAGAATCGTGACAAGATTTATACAGGCCAGCGAAGATACGCAAACCAAAAAAAGCCTTCAATTCATTCATATTGCAAACATCTCTTCCAGTCACTCTATTTGCTTCCTTATTTGTTATTTCAAGAAATATTTTGAAAATGTATTCAGTTATGAGAAGGTTAAATGCAGATAATACCTCATTAGTGATTCTCGAGGTTGTATATCGGGTAATCCCCGGTGTTTGAGAGATTACATTCCTAGCACATCCTCTACCAGCTAAGGAGCATTGTCCATCTCTCTCCCCATGCCATATTATATCTCAATTTTTGGAAACAAATATTTAATGATCAAGGTCTTGTGTGGCATTATTGTTTAGTGACGATGAATTATCTTGATCACCATCGCTTTCAGAATATTCAGAATCACTATTATGATCTCTATTCAAAGAAACATTATCACTTTCAATATCCTGACCTGAGGTGGGGTCAGGGACTGGGTCAGTCATATGAAGAGAATAAGAAGAAGTTTTGGAAAGAAGTGAAGAGAGTAAGGAAGGCTGGCGCAAGAATTGAAGAGACAGTGAAAGATGGAAATGGAAGGTCGTTAAAAGGAGAGGAGGCAAGGAAAAGGTGGGCGGAATATTTTGAAAGTTTGCTGAATGTTGAGGATAATAGGGAGGCAGATATAATTACTGTTCCAGGTGGTGAGGTGCCAGTGATGGGAGATGAGAATGAGAGAGAGATTACAATAGAGGAAGTGAGGAGAGCACTAGATGAAACGAGAGTAGGAAAAGCATCTGGTATGGATGGTGTGAAAGCTGAGATGTTGAAGGAAGGGGTGTAACTGTACTTGAATGGTTGGTGAGATTGTTTAATATGTGTTTTTTGTAGTCAATGGTACCAGTAGATTGGGTTTGTGCGTGTATTGTACCACTATATAAGGGTAAGGGAGATGTGCATGAGTGTTGTAATTCAAGAGGTATTAGTTTGTTGAGTGTAGTTGGAAAAGTGTATGGTAGAGTGTTGATTAATAGGATTAAGGATAAAACAGAGAATGCAATCTTGGAAGTACAGGGTGGTTTTAGAAGAGGTAGGGGTTGTATGAATCAGATTTTTACAGTTAGGCATATATGCGAGAAATATTTAGCAAAAGGTATGGATCTGGAGAAAGCATATGATAGAGTTGATAGGGAAGCAATGTGGAATGTGATGAGGTTATATGGAGTTGGTGGAAGGTTGTTGCAAGCAGTGAAAAGTTTCTACAAAGGTAGTAAAGCATGTGTTAGAATAGGAAATGAAGTGAGTGATTGGTTTCCGGTGAGAGTGGGGCTGAGACAGGGATGTGTGATGTCGCCGTGGTTGTTTAACTTGTATGTTGATGGATTGGTGAGAGAGGTGAATGCTCGAGTGCTTGGACGAGGATTAAAACTGGTAGGCGAGAATGACCATGAATGGGAAGTAAATTAGTTGTTGTTTGCGGATGATACTGTACTGGTAGCAGACACAGAAGAGAAGCTTGACCGACTTGTGACAGAATTTGGAAGGGTGTGTGAGAGAAGGAAGTTGAGAGTTAATGTGGGTAAGAGTAAGGTTATGAGATGTATGAGAAGGGAAGGTGGAGAGTTACTTGAGGAGGTGGATCAGTTTAAGTACTTGGTGTCTATTGTTGCAGCAAATGGTGGAGTGGAAGCAGATGTACGTCAGAGAGTGAATGAAGGTTCCAAAGTGTTGGGGGCAGTTAAGGGAGTAGTAAAAAATAGAGGGTTGGGCATGAATGTAAAGAGAGTTCTATATGAGAAAGTGATTGTACCAACTGTGATGTATGGATCGGAGTTGTGGGGAATGAAAGTGATGGAGAGACAGAAATTGAATGTGTTTGAGATGAAGTGTCTAAGGAGTATGGCTGGTGTATCTCGAGTAGATAGGGTTAGGAACGAAGTGGTGAGGGAGAGAACGGGTGTAAGAAATGAGTTAGCGGCTAGAGTGGATATGAATGTGTTGAGGGGGTTTGGCCATGTTGAGAGAATGGAAAATGGTTGTCTGCTAAAGAAGGTGATGAATGCAAGAGTTGATGGGAGAAGTACAAGAGGAAGGCCAAGGTTTGGGTGGATGGATGGTGTAAAGAAAGCTCTGGGTGATAGGAGGATAGATGTGAGAGAGGCAAGAGAGCGTGCTAGAAATAGGAATGAATGGCGAGCGATTGTGACGCAGTTCCAGTAGGCCCTGCTGTTTCCTCCGGTGCCTTAGATGACCGTGGAGGTAGCAGCAGTAGGGGATTCAGCATTATGAAGCTTCATCTGTGGTGGATAATGTGGTAGGGTGGGCTGTGGCACCCTAGCAGTACAAGCTGAACTCGGTTGAGTCCCTGGTTAGGCTGAAGGAACGTAGAGAGTAGAGGTCCCCTTTTTGTTTTGTTTCATTGTTGGTGTCGGCTACCCCCTAAAATTGGGGGAAGTGCCTTGGTATATGTATGTGATGTGAATTGAAATCAGAAAAGCTGTGTGCTTCTCTGAAGAAAAAAATTAAACAAAAAAACTGATTTAGTAGATATAGTAATGAAAACTCTAGATGTAATCTCATCATTCCTCAAAACCTTAAGATTATTGTAGTGCAAGAATAATTCATGAGACATACTTACTCAGCCATAGCAAGAAGAAATCTCCAAGTTAAATTACTAGTGCTTCCTTCACTTTCACACTGATATGTAAAAAAGAGAAGTGACTCCATCAAAAATAAAGAAAACGAACACAATCCAATCAAAGACAATGAGGAACAAAAACGGATTAGGAAAACTAAAGTAAATTCAGGGGCCTTTTATTATTATTATTATTATTATTATTATTATTATTATTATTATTATTATTATTATTATTATTATTATTATTATTATTATTATTATTATTATTATTTAATCTTTAATATTAATCTAATCAGCATCATTATTAATCTTATCAAAAGAATTTTGGGTCATAATTATCTATAATTTTGTATTAAAATGAATGCTTGTCAAAAAAGACCCGAGGATAAAAGATGTTACCATTTTATCACGTAAAAACTGTTGATATTGCATATACAACATTTATTCTAGCTAATAACCTCACAAATTTAGGAAAAGTCAAGAAATACTAACCCTCTACAGTGCACATTAAAAGAGTTATGTTCAATTAAAGTAGCTTTGGGTCAAAACAGACCCAAGGAGACGGCAAAGGCTAGAAAATAAAGTACATGCTGAAATATTAGGAAACATGTCTTTTGGATTTGGTATTGGATGTTGAGCTACCTGAAGTTGTGGATCCAACGTTACCTTGTAATCTCCACATAACCTAACCTGATCATTTTCCCTAACAATAGGAACTAATGGTGTAGATAAATCTTGATATATAACCTTTCCCCATGAATCTTCACTTTCTAGCCTTTTGATTTCTTTTTGAACTGCACTTTTTAATACATATAGTACTGGTCTTGAAGCAAAACATCTAGGAGCACTATATGGTTTCAAAACTAAAATTGCCTTTGCGTTCTTTACTGTACCGACTTTGTCTTCAAATGCGTCTTAAAACTCTGATAGATTATTATCCACAAACACTTCATTCTTGTGTTCCTCTTGTACGCCTTTAACCTTTAAAATATTTAGTCATTCCAATTTCAAATACTGTAACCAGAGCAAACCTAGCAATATTTGTCCTTTAACTTTAGCTAGGGTTAATGGCATTATATCTAACTTCTATTCTTTATACTGTACTTCTACGTTTGAAGCACTGATTAACTGAATATCAAAACCATCATAACCCTTTAAATATCTATCTATACCTTCTAATAACAAATTAAGAATTGTTTTACCCGTTTTCTCAGACATAATTGATACATCAGCTGCTGTGTCAATTTGAGTTACAAGTGGTTTACCATTTATGACCAATTCTACCAATATATGTTCCTTTGTCTGTTTGTTGACAGAATCTATGCGAAATGCAAAATCAGTTTCTGATCTTTCCTGATTATCATGAAAATTTTCAGCATTATCCTCTTGATCTATACTATCAGCTGCAGCATTTATTTTCTTTGTGTACTCTTTAGGAATTCTACAAACATTTGTGAAATGGTCCATCTTCCTACAATTCAGGCAAGTTTTTCACATAGCAGGCCATTTCTTGGTTTTATTTGTAACATGATAAGTTTTACCACACCTATAACATTTAAGTTTTTCCTGTTGTTAGTGTGCATAGATCTGATTCTGATATTTGCAAACATTTGAGTTAGGTAATTTCCTATGACTAGGCTCTGATATATACTCTCTGTGAATCTCATTGTCTTTCAACTTTGAGCATATCTTGCTAATTCTCGAATTTTCCATTCTAATGCTTGCAGAACTACCTATTATGTTACTTTGCCTATTTCGTGTTTCTGAAGCTCTGCCTATAATCAATACCTCCTCTAGTGTTAAATCTTTATCCTGCAGTAATGTTTTCCTTAGGTCTTGTGATGTGCAATGAGCAATAACTTGATCTATTACAACGTTTAAACACTCTAAAAATTCACATGAGACAGCTAAACTATCAAGTCTCGTCGCAAACACATCTAAGCTTTCATTATTTCTAATATGCCTGTGCCGTATATTAATACCTTTCATGAAAATACAGACACAAAGAGCAAAATAAATGATAAGAGCTTCAATGGTAACTTAAAATGCGCCTTCTCGAGGTTGAAATGTGTTAAACACTTCCAAAACCTCTTCTTTGTCTGAATCTTTTTCCCACTTTATGTGAGGTCGTTGATTCTGGCCAGCGTTCTCCATCTACCTCTGTCCTACACTTCATCAACGGTTAATCCCTTTGAATGAAGGTCATCCTTGATACAATCCATCCACCTTTGCATTGGTCTCTCTCTCTCTCCTTCTCGTTCCCTGTACCTCCATTTCCATCACTCTCCTCCCAATAAACTGTTCATCTCTCCTCATGACATGACCATACCACCTCAGTCTACTTTCTTGGATCTTATCTGATAGTTCTTAAATCCTTGTGGTACCCCTAATTACCTCATTCCGTATCTTATCACTTCTTGTTACCCCACACATCCATCTCAACAATCTCATCTCTGCCACATACAGTTTCTTCTCTTCTGTCTTCTTTATTGCCCACGTCTCCGCTTCATACATCATTGCCAGTCTCACAACTGTCCTGTGCACTTTATCTTTCAATTTAACCCCTATTTTCCTGTTGCACAGTACTCCACACACTTTTTTTTTCCATTTCTTCCATCCTGCTTGCATTATGTGGTTTATTTCTGCTCCCAGATCACCATCCTCTGTGACTGTTGATCCTAGATACTTGAAATTTTCAACTCTTTTCAATCTCTCTCTTTGTAAACTAACTTCCTAATTCTCCTCGTTTTTCAATCTCAAATATTCTGTCTTTTTCCTGGTGATCTTCTATCCTCTAGTTTCCATTTCTCTTCTCCACTCCTCCATGGTATTCCTAAGAGACTGGCAGTGATGACCAGATAAAGGGTTTCCAAACATATAGATCAGACAAAACAAATAGGAGTCAAGGGGGAACCGCAATATATGGAAGAGACATAAATCAAGGAAAATTCTGAAAAATACAGCAACACAAAATGTAAATGATTGCGGTAGAATTTGAATATGAAAAACTAGTGAATATTGTAGTTTACAGACCCCCAAATACTAAGGAGTTTGACATAATAATAGAAAAAATAGATGATATATGTAGAAACCATAAAGACTGGAATATACTCCTATCCGGATATTTTAACTTTCCTTTCGTGGAATGGTAAGAACGGATGGAAGAATGTGGTTGTATATATGCATATAAAAAAGAGAGTAATAGTAGCGCAGAAGATAAGAGACAATTTAAAAAGCTTCAAGTTACGCTATTAGATCATATTATGCAACAAATAAACCACAATCCAACAAGAAAGGAAAATATCCTAGATATAGTATTTTTGAATGAGATGAATTATGTTAAAAAAAATAATAGTGTATAACATCGGAATTTCAGACCACTAGGCCATAGAATTAATAGTCCATTCCAAAGCAAGTAAACACAAAGATAAACAAAGCACAAAACGATGGGAAGAATATGGAAAATATAATTTCTATATTAAGAATAAAAAAATGGTCATAAATAAATGAAGAATTGAACAAAAATTTGAAAAATGTATTCGTAGGTTATAATATACAGGTAAATACAGATATATTGTACAAAATACTGGAGACAATTGTTGATAAATATGTACCAAAAAAATAATAAACATCAGACATGCATTCAGACATGCACACCAAGAGACAGAACGATCTTATTTCAGATAATTAGGAAGTGGAAGAAAAATCTTGCACAGTAAAAAAAAAGTATGGAAAATTATGGAAATAAAAAAGTAAATTAGAAAATGCACAAGAAAATATTATAATATCAAAAGACATGGAAAAAGGGACTTATAAGAAAGGTCACTTAAAAACTATATAAAAAAAACCCAAAGTACTTCACTCATATGCAAAAAAGATGAATAAAGGGAGATTAGAAATAGGCCCTCTAAGAATTGAAGGACGGTTAATGAATAAAAAAAAGGAAATATGCAACATATAAGCAGAAAAATATAAGAGTGAACTCACGCCAAGAATTGCGAATGAGAATAATGAAACAGTAATAAGAGGAAAAAATATTAAATATCTAACGGATATAGATATCAATGAGGCAGATATTGTGCAGGCTATAAATGAAATTAAAAATGGATTAGAGAAAAAACAATGAGAGAGCATAAAATTGTTGGAAAGATAGGAAAATGAATAAAAGAATTTCTGCAAAACAGAAAACAGATAGTGGTTGCAAATGACGCGAAATCAGATGAAGCTCAGGTAATATCTGGCGTACCACAAGGTACGGTATTAGCTGCACTGCTGTTTGTTATTATGATCTCAGAAATAGACTGTAATGTTAAAGACTGTACGAAGAAGTTTCGCCGATAACACAAGAATAAGTAGAGAAATTACTTGTGATGAAGATAGGAACTCATTACAAAGAGATTTAAACAAAATATATGAATAGGCGGAGATAAAAAGGATGGTATTTAACTCCGATAAATTTGAATCAATAAATTATGGAAACAGAGAAGGAATGGTATATGCATACAGGGGACCTAATAGTGAGACAATCACAAACAAGGAAGCAATTAAAGACCTTGGTGTCATGTTAAACAAGAATATGTTATGAAACAACCAAATAACAACACTGTTGGCTAAAGTTAACGCAAAAATGGGAATGCTATTCAGATACTTTAAAACAAGAAAAGTTGAACACATGATTATGCTTTACAATAGGTATGTACGTAGTGCACTCGAGTACTGAAATGCAATATGGTACCCACACTACCAAAAGGATATTGCACAAATAGAGAGTGTACATAGGTCCTTTATTGCTAGAATCGAAGAAGTTAAGGACCTTGACTATTGGGAAAGACTTCAATTTTTAAGATTGTACAGTCTGGAAAGGAGAAGAGAACGGTACATGGTAATACAAGTATTGAAGCAAATCGAAGGAATTACTGAAAACATCATGGAGCTAAAAATATCAGAAAGAGCAAGCCGAAGTGGATTAATAGTGCCTAAAACTATACCAGGAAAACTAAGGAAGGTGCACAGGACATTAATCCACCATACACCAGCTTCGATAATGCAGCGACTATTTAACACGCTGCCAGCTCATCTAAGAAACATATCAGGAGTGAACGTAGATGTGTTTAAGAATAAGCTTGAGAAATACCTAAGAGGCATCCCAGACTATCCAAGACTGGAAGATGCAAAATACACCGAAAGATGCATTAGCAGTTCTCTGGTGGATATACGAGGTGCCTCACACTGAGGGACCTAGGGGAACCTAAACATAGAATAAGGCAATGAAGTAAGGCAGTTTCTCTTTTACTACTTCTCGCTTAGTGCTACACAGTATAACATCATCAGCAAAAAGAATACACCATGGAGACTAATCTCTAATACCTTTATTACTACATCCATGACCAGATCAAATAGGTAAGGGCTCAATGCAGACCCCTGATGTAGTCCCACATTTACAAGGGAAATTTTGTTAGACCTGCACTGCTCTTAACATTTGCCTCTACCCTCTCATATATATCTTAGGTAATTCTTACGTAATTCTCAGGCTCTCCCTTTTCTCCACAGCTCCTGAGGTGATACTCGATCGTATGCCCTTCTTCATGTCTGATGTTTCTCTATCATCTGCCTCAAAGTAAATATTGCATATACAGTCCCTGTTCCAGGCATGAATCCAAATGGTTCCTCACCCATTGTTGTTTCATCTCTGAGTCTCCTCTCAATGATCTTCTCCCATATTATTTGGCTTATGCCTCTGTAGTTGCCATATTCCTGGATGTCTCTGTTCCCTTTATAAATGGGGATGATTAGCCTTCCTCTCCATTCCTCTGGCATCTTTTCCTGATTGAAGATCTTTTGTATCAGGTCCAACAAGATATCTATGCCTTCCTCTCCAAGACTCTCCCATACATCTACTGGTATATTATCTCATCCTGCAGCTTTACTATTTTTCATCTTCTTTACTACTTGTTCTACTTCTCTTCTAGTCACTCCTATGGTAACTGCCTCGTTTGGCAGTCCGTCTTCAAATACTGTTCTTGGGTTCTCCTCATTCAATAATTCTTCAAAATAAGTTTCCCACCTTCTTTTAATTTCATTCTCTTCTACTAGAACTATACCATTTCTATCTTTTATTTGCCTTATCTGTGTCAGGTCTTTAGATGTAGCATCTCAGGCCTAGCAATTTGTAATATTTTCTTCTCTTCTTCTGGTGCTTCCATCTCTTTATAGACTTTATTTAATGTGCCTGCCTTCGCCTTTGCTACTGCTCTTCTTGCTTGTTTCTTTGCCTGCTTGTAGATTTCTTTACCCTGGTCTTGTCTTGATAGATTTGCCTTCTTCTTGGCTTCTTTCTTGGTTTTTACCCGTTCTTGCACCTCATCATTCCACCACTACGATTCTTAATCATTTGGGGGTCTTCCTCCCGATGACTTTCCAAGTACTTCCCCACCGATCCTTAGAATCACTTTACTATTATTGGTCCACCATTCTCGTACATCCGGATTCATGTAAACTTACTGTTTCCAGCACTCTTTCCTTAAACAAGACTCTCAGTTCTGCCTCTTACAATTTCCACCACTTAATCTTTGGGTCCATTCTCGTCTTTTTACTTCTCCTACAATTCCTTGGTCTGTAATCAATTACCACTAACCTGTGTTGCACTGCTATACTCTCCCCATTTATCACTTCGCAATTTCTAACCTCCTTCAGATGGTCTCTTTTACACACCATCAAATCTATGTGGCTCTCCCTGCCACCTCTACTGTAAGTAATCAGTCTGTTAATCTTTTTCTCAAAAAAGGTGTTGATCATTGCTAGGTCAAAAGCCACACTCCACCTCCGTGCACTCTCTCTATCCCTTCCCTACTAATTCCCAAGTGGCTATTCAGATCTCCTATAATTACCCTTTCACAAACCTCTCTACCAGCGATGTGAAGTAATAACGCCTTCTGTGGATTGTTTATACTACTAATGCTTTTGAATATAGCTTAAATTCCTCACACTTATGTTGCCATCGTGTTGCAATAGAATTTAGTTCTGCAACAATGCTAAAGTGTTCAAGATGTTCAAAGTCCTGCAGTATTTTTAATTCCTTCCTGGATTAGGTTAGGCTTATAAACTCTACAAAGTTGCAACTTTCTAAACAAACTTAACTCTAACGTGGTTCCTGTGTTCATAATTACACTTTTTGATACTTCATGCAACAACAACAAAAAAAAAGAATATTTCTACTTTGTCTTTTCCTGCAAAACTAACTCTGGCTTAAGGTAAATGTTTACTAGTAACGAATTTCACACCTACCTTTTTTTAACATAAAGGAAATAGAAATGTTAATTTTGATGTTGGCTTTTTTCTTGACATCGAACTTGATTATAGCCAAGTGATGAATGGCGTTCCTCTGGTTGGTGTGTAGTTTCCTGCTGCATGAGTTTACTTTCCTCTAGTTGGGCCTTCTTCTGATGCTGAAAGTTTGTTACCTCTTAATCATAGCCATAATTTTACATTTGTTATCTATGTAAAAGTACTGAGGCCATACCTACCTGTAATTACCAATGGTTATTATAGTTGTGTTAATCCCATCTTTCCTCGCCCTAATTTTACATCTGTAATCAATGTAACTGTAATTCATCCATACGGAATAAGCAATGGTTGTTATATTTGTGTTAATCTTATCTTTCTTCGGCGACCCTTCTTAGAGTTATTCAATGATACGCTTTTATTATAAAATACATTTAATCCGCTTGAGTTACATTACTGATACTGATGTCAGCAAGCCTTATAATCTTTTGCTTTGTCTAGCTTGTCACTCATGACTGGCATCATCTAAACAAACTCTTGTATGAAAAATATGAAAACAACAAATGAACATCACTCTTGAAAGACTGGATCCTACTGTGATATAAAAGTAAGAAGAATCACATCCTTTCTTTTGGGTAACTAATAAATGATAAAATCCTTTATAACATATGCTACTACACTTATAACTTACGTTCAATCATATTCTATAACCGCATTACCGAGCAACATTACTTTCAATACTCAGAGCACTTATGGTATTACAATACAAAATACATAACAGATGGTTCAAATAATTTAGTATTAAAAAGAAGATGGAGACATGATTATACCTTTCACTTAACAAAGTATTGAATGTTTTTTTATCAATATCTATTTATAAAAAAAAAAAAAAATTAATTCTTTAATGAAGAACATTGTAGATGAAGGGTGATATTAATAAGCGGATTATTATAAAACCAGAAATATTGGAATCTGCAATTCTACGTACCTAGGTAGTGAAATGACGTAGAGAGAGATTCAAAAAAGGGAAACATAAGAAGACCTTAAATTGTGACATCGTGTATGGTTAACCGTTTATTCGTTCTCTGAATTTTCACAATTTTTTTGTGCGGGAGTTCACTACCCTTATAAGATCCAAAAAACATTTACTGCTTCATTATCAATTGTAATAGTTGTAGTATTAGTGATGAAATTAAATTTTTCTAAGTAAAGTTATCATCAACTTACTCATTAAGAATTAAGAATTATGTTAATCTACCGTCTTAAAGGAGCTCTACAAATTCGTCCTTCCTCCTTGTTCCTTTTTCGGTAGCTCTGATGATCCCGCATTATAGCCTCAATGTTAATCTCCGTCGATGAACATTATATTGAATGAATCACTTAGAGCTTATAATGTACTTCTAATTTGTATCATCTCTCTCTCTCTCTCTCTCTCTCTCTCTCTCTCTCTCTCTCTCTCATTGATTGCAGCCTTTTTATCATTAGAGAGAGTTAGGGTTTAATCCAAATATGAGATAAAAATTTTTATTTTTCATTTAAGTGCGATATTGCGTTGATTGTCATTTATATACACACACACACAAACACACACACATACACACACACACACACAGACACACACACACACACACACACACATATATATATATATATATATATATATATATATATATATATATATATATATATATATATATATATATATATATATAATAAACACATGACCCAAGGGATCATTGGAGAAGTTAGGAGTGTGTGAACGTCAAGTCATAATAGGATGCGAAAGTCTAGACCAAGCTAAATCATTGTAATGTAACATTTTGTATGAAGAGTAAACAAAACACAAGAATCCCGTGAGAAACAGTTGACTTATTTGATCTTTGCATGGAAACAGATGGGTTCCGGTAGTATTCTTGTGCAATCATTTTTGTAATAAATGCTGGGATAACTCATACGACATTATCACCTAAACCTATATGATTACCTAAACTTCCGAAAGTAAGTATGCAGTGATAGACAAGGAAGGGCTAGCTATTACTAATTCACTAGTACATTTTAAGTTCATAATATACGGTTATCCCGTCAAGGTTCTTATTGATCATAAACCCCTAACCGACTTCTTTAAAGGCTTTAGTCACAGCCCCAAACGAACTTGGTGGCATTTGATCATCCAAGACTTTGGTGCGAGAATCGGGTATTTACCATGGAAAGATAATATCATTGCTGATGCATTATCACACAACCCCGTGTCATCTTGTATGGAGCCATTAGCTGGATTAATAGATATATCAACATCCATGCCTATTGTTAAACCTGTATCTGAACAGGAAGATCTGGGCTGGAGTGCTGAATTATTACAGACTAAGCAAAGAAAAGATCTGAGATTAGAAATAATCATAAATGCTTTGAAAGGGTGTCCTAAGGAAAAGGAATATATAAAGTATATGCAGCAGAATTATATAATCAAGGACAATATTCTGTGTAGATCTGTGACAAGGAAAACCCGCAATACACCACATGTGACTAACGACCAGGTAGTGGTACCAATCTCACTTATATCCACTCTCCTAAATTGGTTGCATGCAAATCCATTGCATGGACACTCGGGGTTCTCCATAATGTCACAGAAAGTCAAATCACTGTTTTATTGGCATACGATGCTTATAGATATAAAAAAACACATAGCTAATTGTCACACTTGTCAGGAA
>NC_090737.1:48279494-48339494 GCF_036898095.1 Palaemon carinicauda | reverse complement strand
TGCTCCAACGTACCAAGATATTAGCAAGGTTTAATGTTAACGCAGCTGATATAAGTTTATGTCAATAATAGTGTGGTTATAGGTTCTAACGGTAAAATATTGCTTGGGGAAATATTAGCAGTGGGTGTTTGAAATGTTATATAAGTGTTATATAAGTATGATTTCTTCAAAGTGAATCTAATTTTAGCATGATTGCAATGGCTTTTTAGAATATCTGATAAAAGTGTTTTAAGCCATTGAAAATCAAAAGATAAAATATAGGCGCAACGTATTCAGCGTATTCTTGGAGTTATAGGTTGTTTTATATCAATATTAGGTTATTGAAATAGTCGCGTGAATTTACGTTATTGTGAATCCTTTATTTTAATTAACTCAGCTACATCCCTAATTGGAAAAGTGAAATGCTATAATCCTAAGGGCTCAAAAAAAAAAAAAAAATAAAAAATAAAAAATAAATAAATAGCCCAGTGGGGGAAGGTAATGAAAAATTTAAGTAGAAATATTAAGTACAATAACAACATTAGAATAGATCTTCCATATATAAACTATAAACTCTGAAAAGAAAACAGAAGAAGCGAAATAAGATAAAATAGTGGGCCCCCAGGTGTACCCTCAAGTAAGAGAACTCTACCCAGAAGACAGTGGAAAATCATGGTACAGAGGCTTTGACACTACTCGAGACTAGAGAACAATGGTTTAATTTCTGAGCGTCCTTTTCCTAGAAGAGCTGCTCACCATAGCTAAATATCCTCTTTAAAAAGCCTCTCCTACCCTTACAGGAGGCAAGCACCCACTGAACAATTGAATGGCAATGGTTGGCCTGGGCAACAGCCACCCGTGAGATACTGCTGCTAGAGAGTCATGAGGCCTTTTGACTGGCCAGACAGTACTACATTGGATCGTTCTCTCTGGTTACGGTTCATATTGCCTACACACACTGAATAGTCTGGCCTATTTATTATATCTTCTCCGATGTCTTCATACACCTGGCAGCATTGAGATTAGCAAACAATTCTTCTAAATCCGAGGGTTAACTACTGCACTGTAATTGTTCAGTGGCTACTCTCTTCTTGGGAAGGGTAGAAGAGACTCTTTAGCCATGGTAAGCAGCTCTTCTAGGAGAAGGACACTCCAACTTTAAACCAATGTTCTCTAGTCTTGATTAGTGCTATAGCCTTTGTACCATGGTATTCCATTGTCTTGGGTTAGAGTTCCCTTGCTTGAGGGCACACTCGGGCTTACTATTCTATCTTATTCCTCTTCCTCTTGTTTTGTTAAAGTTTTTATAGTTTATATAGGAGACATAATTTAATGTTACTCTTTAAATATCTTATTTTTCCTTAAATTTCCTTTCCTTACTGTGCTATTTTCCGTGTTGGAGCCACTGGACTTATATCGTCCTGCTTTTCCAAATAGGGTTGTAGCCTAGAAAGTTAATAATAACAATAATAATAGGTAACCCCTTGAGTGAAGAAGACTTTTTCGGGTTACTAAATGCATGAAGAAAGAGGTGTAAAGAATAGGCCAGACTATTCGGTGTATGTGCAAGTAAATGAAAAATGAGCCGTAACTGGAGAGGGATCCAATGTAGTAGTATCTTGGCAGTCAAAGGCCCCAAAATCTCTAACGGTTTTACCTCAGCGAGTGGCTGATGCCTTGACCAACCTGCTACCTAAAGTGCTGAAATATGTCACCTAGAAGAAATAGATTCTATGCAAGACAACTAGTCTGCTGTCAGAAAATTATATTCTATGGAGACAGTTATCTGTTCTTTAGTAAATGGTATTCTCGAAATGATATATCAATGCAAATGTGGTATCCTGATATTACTTGATCTTAGTGCGGCTTTTGATACAGTTGTGCATGAACTGCTACTAAATTATTTATGGTCCATGGGTATAGAAGATCAAGCCATTGAACAACTAAGAGACTACTTGGTTAACAGTAACTACGGTGTACAAATTAGAGATTCTTATTCATCATATGAACCATCAAACAGAGGGGTATCTCAGGAGCGTTTATTGGATCCGGTTTTAATTTTGTATTTATACTATTGGTCTATTAAAATTAATACAAAAGCACACAGTAAATTCAAAACTATTTTCTGACGATGCACAATTCTCTTTTACCATAGATGATACTGCTGAAACTCTAAACCAGAGTCTTATCATTGTTAGGGAATGGATGACAACTATACAAAGAAAACTAAATGAAAATAAAGCTGATTTCGTGGTAGTTGGAAAGAAACCAGTATACAATAACTTAGCTCATATATCTAGTAAAGTTCGTGAACTAGGAATATCTCTTAACTGTCTGTATCTTGTCTCTCACTCCACAAATAAATAATGTAGTAAACTCTGGTGGATGGCATCTTAGAACCATTTTTGTATATAAAGAAGTACCTGGATGAACATTCTGTAAAGAAACTTATGATAAACTATGTTATTACCATGACTGACTACTGCAACTCCATATATCGCAATCTACCAAAAGTGCAACCCAAGAAATTACAAAACTTAATAAACAGAGGAGAAAGACTGATAAAAGGCATCCCACCTTGAGAAAGGATCACTCCTATACTACTTGAATTAACCTGGCTGCATAGTAAAGTGAGACTTCAGTTTAAAATATGTACAATAACCCATCAGGTTATCAGAATCGGACATCCAAAGTATCTAAGAGGAATGTCACATCTTATGTAGCCAACAAATCATGTTAACACGAGAATAGTTACAGATGGTTGATAATTGAAAGTACATGCTTAGAATATAAAATTGTAATGTGCCAATATAATTACCTTCTAAGAAGGGGAAATGTTGAATACTCTAGGAGAAACCCGCAACACAGCAACAGACATAAATAAGTGATATCCTGTTCTAATGGTATAATGGGAAATGCAACTAAAAAAAGGCTACCAAAGGGGTAGAGTTTACAGGAACAGGTTGGTGGATCCAATGTAGTAATGTCTGGGCAGTCAAAGGACCCAATAACTAGAATATGTCACCTAAAAGAAATGGATTCTTTGCAAGACAACCAGTCTGCTGCCAGAAAATTATACTCTATGGAGACAGCTATCTGTTCTTTTTTTTAAATATGCTGGAAATCATATATCTACGCATATGTGGTATCTTGATATTGCTGGATCTTGGTGCTGCTCTTGATATAGTTGTGCATGAACTGCTACTAAATGATTGATGGTCCGTTGGTATTGAAAATCAAGCCTTTGAATACCTAGGAGACTACTTGGTTGACAGTAACTACTGTGTACAAATTAGAAACTCTTATTCATGATATGAACCATAAAAACACAGGGGTATCTCAAGAGCGTTTATTAGACCCAGTTTTAATTTTGTATTTATACTATTGGTCTATAAAAATTACTACAAAGGCATAGGGTAAAGTCAAAATTATTTGCTGACGATACACAATTCTTTTTCTCCATATATGATACTAATGAAACTCTAAACCAGATTCATATTATTGTTAGAGAATGGATGACAATTATACAACTAAAACTAAATAAAAATAAAGCTGATTTCGTGGTGGTTGGAAAGAAACCTATATACAATAACTCAGGTCATATATCTAGTAAAGAAATTAAAAACTTGATAAACAGCAGAGCAAGACTGATAATAGGCGACCCACCTTGAGAAAGGATCACTCCTATACTACTTGAATTAAACTGGCTGCTTAGTAAAGTGAGACTTGAGTTTAAAATATGTACAATACCCCATCAAGTTATCAGAATCGGACATCAAAAATATCTAAGAGAAATGTTGCATCTTGGTAGCCAACAAATCATGTTAACACGTGAATAGTTTCAGATGGTAAATTATTGACAGTATATGGGTAGAATACAAAACTGTAATGTTCAAATATAATTACCTACTTAGAAGGAAAAACCGCGAATACTATAGGAGAAAGACCCGCAAAGCAACGACAGACGTAAATAAGTCTTCTAATGGTATAATGGGAAATGTAAATTAAAAAAAAAGGCTACCAGACAGGTACAGTGAACAGGAACAGGTTGGTAATACAGCTGACAGCAGAAACATTATCAGAAACTACATATAATTATTAGATATATAAGTAAAACTATTGAACATATATCATGAACTAACGTTTATTGAAGAGATAAGTCAGTAGAACAATGATCAGTAGTTACAGCACCATAAACCAACGAGTCTTCACGAGGCAAGTCGGCCGTGCAAGTAGAACTATAAATCTTCTGATTAGTTTCAACACTCGAAAAAAATCAAAGTAGACAAATCAGGACTTAAACCTCCAACATCCTGATCAAGAACTGGCTCTTTAACCATCTTCTATTGAATATCAACTTTCTCATGTACCAAATCTTTACCAAACAAACAATCGGATACTATTAATAGGCAACCAGGAAACCATATCAACAACAACAGGCCCTGATAATCAGTTACAATGAAGATCCACACAATACAAGGGAATACTAAAACGGCCACCACTAAACCCAAGAACGGGAGCATACTCCCCAAAAAAACAAATTTTCACTCACGTGGACCACTTCCCTCAAAACAAGCGATTGGGAATAATCAGTGTCTAACATGAAACAAACCGTGTGCAGTAAACCAAAATCAACTGCAACAAAACCATTAACAAAATATGGCTGCAAAACCTTTTCAACAGGTCTTGAATAAACAATGCAATTAACAGGCTTCTTGTCAAAAACGTGGTCATCTACAGTGTTAAGCACTATAATGAGGCTTTGGTAGTTACAAGAGCTACAGTTTTAGCTACTTACTTCTTCAACTTAAAACATTCAGACACTGTTTGACCAGGTTTCTTACAATAATTAAATATTGCAGAACTGCTATTGATATAATTGCTATTAAAACTTCTGGTTTAAGACCTGACATGTGAATCAGATCTAGACCTTTGATCTACAACAACTGTATCAATATGCTTATCTGTGTTTGTATAGTCTTTTGATCTATTAAGGGGACCGTCCGCTACGGTATTTGACATTACAACTTTAGAAAATAAAAAATAGTTTTATTGTTTCTCGGTATGTAGAAACATGTCGTACATGCTCTTCGGAAGTTTTGGCCAACTATTTTTACAAATAATGAAGATAAAGCGGTCTTTAAATGATGATGTTATCCTTACTGCGTGATCTGCATGACTGAGTTTGGCAGAATTGTCTTTGCGTGTTAATTTCTGCATATATATAGCAATTTTTTTCACTTATGTTTCGAAATCTCGTACGTGTGGCAAATATGGAAGGCATTGATAGAGGCAAAGTCTGAAGAGAGATGTAGAACTTTGGTAGAGGGTAGGTGAACGCAAACTACGAATTCTACGGGAAGACTAGCCAGAGTTTCCAAAGATGTATAAAAGTTACAATGCATGTGTGTTTATTTAATTGCAGTTTGTATGTACAATGTGTTTTCACAACGTCCTTGTGAACTTTATAAGAAAGCCAATGTTACCTAAGGTCAAAAAAAGAACAAAAAGTAATAAGAGAGCAACAAAAAAGTACCAAGAACAGAGGGAATTATGAAAAAGAATTCTAACCAAAACTCTGGCAACAATGAGAGGCCATTGGCAACTCATGATACCCTCACACCAGGTGTGGTGTATTAGTAAACTTAGTATTGAAATACCTTTTTTAGTGAGTATTCATGTAGAAATAAACAATAAAAATAAAAAGTAAGGTTATCCTAATAATGTCCTTTTGATTTTTCCATGGAAAAAATGAAAGTTTATACCAAATGTTTGGAAGCTCATAACTCACAAACATACATAGTCACATTCCGGTAGATTTTTCTCTGTTATTTATTGTTAAAGTTTAAAGAGAATGATATTAAAAAGAGGAAAAACCATTCCACAATTTTGTGTGACAGAATTTTTCGGCTCAGGCCATGTCATCCTGATGGAAGTTCCTAAAAGGTAGCTTCATAGGACATATTTGACTACAGTGATATTCCCAGAGAATTTTACCTTAAGGTATCCAGAATTCTAACTCCTGGAGTGAATATCTCTAAATAATCTCACAGGAATAACTCATAATATCATAGGACGTCACATAGCTATCTTCACCCCGAACAGTATTAACGCTTCAAGGGGTTACAGTGACAAGAATCTGAAACGAGAATGAAAAGAGAGCCACTCACAAGGCATCTCTCCTATTCCGTTTCAAGTGCATCTGATGAAGGCGGTAACGCCCTCTTTATTCCTTTTCCTGTAGCTCGACTACTCGGTGTTTTCCCTGTGTTCTCTCGTTTTTCTTTTTTAATTCAACATTTTGATGACTTTTCTTGCCTTTGCTGCCTCTGGAAAGTTGAGTATTATCTTTACTGTGTATAAATGTAAGCTCTTTTCATTTTGAATTAAATCAAAAGTGATATTAACGTAAACAAGAGCTGTTGCCTACCGGAAGCATCCTGGATGCTATCGCTCGCTTTGGGTCATTTAGTTAGCTAAAGCGACGTTCCCGGTTTGTTATGCTTTAATAATCTAGCTACTTAGCTCCTCTAGGAATGCTTATATATGCCGTTAGTTTTTAGTTCGGTAACCGATCTTGCCCTCCGCGAAGCTTAGTAGCCTAGGCGTCTGGCCCTAGTACTTTCATGCATGATATAAGTTTTTCCGAGTGTTATATTACTGAAGCTATAAGCAAATATTTTATACTTGTAAGATATTGTTGAATGTTCTTTCCAAGATTGTATACGAGAGAGTTTCGGTGAATTAGGTAATCGATTCTCACCGCACCCAGACTAGTATCCTAGGTACAGTAGTATACTTTCGCACTTCCCCGATTGTTCTTTTCTCCTCCGGAGGCTAAGTTCAATCCCTTTCTCCCTCTGAGTAAGCCTTAGGCTTAATCCTAGCAGTTCTCTCTTAATAATAATTCAGGTACAACTATACTAGAATATGTCTGTCCGGACCTGATAACCAGAGTGACTGGTTTTTTGGGTTAGGGCAGAACATCAGAGTTTCTAGTCTGTGGTCTGCTTCTTCCTAGCATAGAGAATGAGTCTCCTTTGCTAGGTTAGGGGCAGATACAGGAAGCTTTGCTTCCCTAGTCTACGTCTGAAGGATTCTGTATGAGATGATTCCTTCCTCTAGTGGTCTAGCAGACTGTCCTGTGTTGTTTTTCTCGGGCTAGAGAATGAGTTTTCTCTGTTGCCCGGCGAAATAACTTCACCTAACTTTGTTCTGATTGGGAGGAGGATAACAAGTATTGCCAGTCTTCCTCCCTAATAGACAACTCTAGGTTAGGATGAGCTTCCCTAACTGCTTAGTGTCTCTGGCTAGAACGAAGTTTATAGGACCCTTATCCTTTCCCCACCTCTCTTTCTTTTATTATCTTTTGGCCACAGTCCTACTTCCGTACCTAGTATAGGTTAGGATGGAGGACCGGCTCAGCTCTCTGCCAGCTGGCAATTACATGTCAGCAGGCAGAGACCCCTTGTTCTTTGCAGAGTGAACCCCAGACCTCCCTTGGTCTCCCTTCCATGTCTTCCGGTAGAGTCCGGCAGGCTATGGATTCTTTGGAAGCCTGAATGCTACATTCTCGTCTTCCATAAGTTCACTCTTTCTGGATGGAGGCTTGTATGGCAATGCTGCCATATAACCTTACATCCATGCTGTTTTTCTTACTAGTGTTTTGTTCCCCTACCCAGGCTGCCGATTTAACAACCGGCAGCCGGGCAGTTGGAAGTTCTCTGGTTCTTGGCCACTGTCGGTAGGCATGGGTATTGCTACCTTTGCCTGCCGGCAGTGGAAACACAGCCCTAAATCTGCTGGCCACTACGATTAGTTGCCGGTAGCCGGATGTTGGTGATTTCAGCTGCCGGCCGGCAATCATTTGTGAACCAGTAACCTGCCGACTATTAGTTAAAGGTAGTATATCTTTGAACTATACGGGGATAAATACCGGCTGGCACGTGCTGGCGCACGCCGGCACATCCCGCCTCGTACTGACCGGCACAGCAGCATGCGATGTACAGTGGTTTCTATATTTGTAGTGTAGTACACACTGCATTAATAAACTACAGTACAGAGTTTGTTGTAACACTAAAGTTCTTCCAACATACTTAATGTTATCTTGTACAGCCTTTTATTGAGACCGTACAATATATGGAAAGTGAGTTCTTTCTATATCATTCTATCCCGTATATTAAAACTTTATTTCAAGGTCTGAGCTACACCTTAAATTTCCGTTTAGGAAATTACATAAGGTATTCTAGAATAGAATTAACCTCAGTTTTAATATTTTAGGAGGTTACAGCAATTGGCTGGGAAGGAAATACAAGTATGTGCCTTTCCTTCTTTCTTTTATAGCTTTACTGTGTAAGCTACATGTTTCAACATAAGTGAAAAACCTACACTTGATACTCATGGATTTTTCTTCTCTTTACAGGAGGACCATCCGAAGTGCGGGAGTGTATTCTGCAATGTCCGCAGTAAGTACTTCTGTGGACATCAGTTTTGCAGGAGGCATGCAGCGTGCGCAGCCTCCAGAGGTGATCTCCGGTATTGAGACCCTCAGGTTTGTACTGTATGTTCTGACCTGATTACCGAGGCTTTTGTCAATCCTAAGTCGACGGTGTCAAGGGATGTTGCCAGGGAAAAGTTACGAACTTGGGTTAGGGGTTTTCAGTTAAACACATCAGGCCCCTACCTTCCAAATGAGAAGAAGAGGGCATACCTTTTCCTTAAAGCATCGGCTGATGCAGTCATTCCTCAGCCTCAGGTGGAGATACCAACTGCCCAGAATCCGGTAGATTCTGAAGTCTCGGCCGCCCTTTAAGACATCCAATTGGACGGTAGAATGTCGGAGGTGTCGGATTCTAAAGAGGAAGACCTTCTAGGAGAAAGTTAGGTGGAGGAGCTGTCTCAGGCTCCTCAAATAGAAGAGGAAGAAATCGACGAGGTGTCGGTTACATTGGTTCCGGACCCAGAACCTGTTCCCTCTACATCGTCTGCTATTCCAGATGAACTGGGAAGGACTCTTTCTTCTATTGTTGAGATGATCCAACAAATTCAAAGAAAGAATGATGAGAAGGAAGCTACAATGAAACTGGAGATACGTAGACTTGCAGCATCACGTGGGCCCAAGAGGCGACTCAACGTGAAGGATCTTCCTTTGTGCTCGGACACCAATCCTTGGAGGTATGCCGAACATATGCCAATGACAACCAGGAAGATCGTGATATCAGAAAAGTTGGGAGCAATTAACCTGCAAGAAGTGGAATGTTGGCCCAACAAAGATTCTTATCCGGACTGCTATGTCCGTCTTAGGAAGGAGCCAGCCTCAAAGGAGGAGACGGAGCTGAAGGAGGTCATAGTTCTTGACCATAGTAAAGCACAGGCGTTACTAGCGGGCTCCATGAAAGAGAGGGGCTTCACGAACTCAAAGGTGCCAGCCTTGAGTAAGAAGCTTCCCTCCTTCATGGCCTCTCCAACCAGAGCCTCTTCCTTCATGGAGAAGGAATATAAGGCAGCCTTAAAGGCCGTGGAGGCAGGGAAACCATGCCCCTCCTTGGAGGAGTGCAAGCCGTTATCTCTGATCTTGTCCTTGGACCAAGAAGACTGGAAGGACGTCCACCTTACCTTCTCAGTCGGGAAGCTGGAAGCTGATATTGCTGAACGTCAGTTTGGTGAAGAACTTCCAAAACTGTCAGATGTTCTCTTGTGCAGAGAGCAAGAAACGAAGGAAGGACTTGAGGCATCGATGTCGTTACAAAAGACATTAGAGACGATGGCAAGTGACCCCAAAAATCAGGACATGTTCATGGTAGTGGCCAAAACCCATCTGGCTACAGTTACGAAGGATCTCTATAGCTTTATTAAAGCTAGGAGAACCTGTAGAGAGTTCGTGTTCGCCTTGGCTGCGGTGAGGCACGAACCGAGGAGACTGATATCCTCTCGTATCTGGGGTAAAGACCTCTTTCCCAATGAAGTGGTTAAAGATGTAGTAGACAGGGCCGTCACGGAGAATAGGAACCTTCTCAAAAAGTGGGGCTTATATCTTAAGAGAAAGTCTTCTCCAGATGAGGGTCCCCAACCCAAGAAGACAAAAAGGCCTAAGCCATCCTCTCGGCCGGCTAAACCCTACCGACAGCAACAACAGCAACTTCCTGAGACCGCAGTGCCTCAGATAGTGGCATATCCTCCAACCTCGTACCAGCTGGTACCTCATCAAGTGGCGACAGAGTCGCCAGTTTTTAACCCAGCCTTCGAAAGGCAGGCGTCTTCCTTTCGTGCGAAAGCTAGAGGAACAGCCAGAGGTTCTTCTAGACGCCCTTCAAAAGGAAAGGGATCCAGGGGAGGACGCAGTCAAGGAGGCAATGCCTCAGGTCCACAACAGCATAAGTGAGATACTTCCAGTAGGAGGGAGACTACAGCTATTTAGGGATCGTTGGACCTTCGATCCCTGGGCCCACAGCCTAATAAAGAATGGACTAGGTTGGAGCTGGAGCAGTCCTCCACCTCAATTTCCTCAATTCTTCCAACATTCAACCCCCGTTCTGGAAGAATATGTTCGAGAGCTCTTAGACAAAAGAGTAATCCAAAAAGTTAAGTCCATCAAATTCCAAGGAAGGCTGTTTTGTGCTCCAAAGAAGGACTCAGAAAAACTCAGAGTCATTCTAGACTTGTCGCCACTCAACATGTTCATGGTGAACTAAAAGCTCAGAATGCTCACACTTCAACACATAAGGACCCTACTGCCCAAAAGGGCATACGCTGTTTCTATAGACTTGTCTGACGCTTATTGGTACGTTCCAATTAATCATCACCTCTCCTCCTACCTAGGCTTCAAGTTACATTTACATATTCAGAGCCATGCCTTTCGGGCTAAACCTAGCCCCAAGGATTTTCACCAAGCTCGCGAACGCAGCCATCCATCAATTACGCCTAAAGGTGGTCCAATTAGTAGCCTACTTGGACGACTGGCTGGTGTGGGCAGCATCCAGGACAGAATGCATGCAAGCTTCGAAGATAGTGATCCAGTTCCTGGAACATCTGGGATTGAAGATCAACATCAAAAAGTCTTGACCTTCTCCAGCTCAAAAATTTCAGTGGTTGGGAATCCATTGGAATTTGGAGTCACATTGACTTTCCATTCCTGGGAAGAAGAGGAAAGAAATAGCAGGATCTGTCAAGAGACTATTGAAATCCAAATAGATATCAAGACACGAACAGGAGAGAGTGCTGGGCTCTCTACAGTTTGCTTCGATAACAGACCCAGTGCTAAGAGCACAGCTAAAGCATGCAAAAGGAGTCTGGAGAAAATATGCATCAAACGCGCGAACAGATCTAATAAGACCTCTACCAACTCGACTGCAAACGCTTCTCAAGACGTGGTCCAATGCCAAGCAGTTGAAGAGATCAATAGTTCTTCAACCTCCACCCCCTTCAGTAACTATCCACATAGACGCATCAAAGGAAGGCTGGGGACGTCACTCTCATCAGAAGAGATACCAAGGAGGTTGGTCCAATCTTTTCAAGTCATTTCACATCAACTTTCTAGAAGCCATGGCAGTTCTTCTGACACTAAAGAAAATATCTCCTCGCCAGTCGACCCACATAAGACTGGTTCTAGACAGCAAGGTGATAGTGAGATGCCTGAATCAGCAAGGGTCGAGGTCACCTCAAATCAACCATGTGATGTTGGCCATATTCCGTTTGGCGGAATGGAAGAAATGGTACCTGTCAGCAGTTCACATTCAAGGGTTCCGCAATGTGACAGCGGGTGCTCTATCCAGGTTTACACCTATAGAGTCAGAATGGTCCCTTGACGCAGGATCGTTCTCCTTCATCTCGAGCCAAGTCCCGGAGCTGCAGATAGACCTCTTTGCGACGAAAGAGAACAAGAAAATAGATTGTTACGTGTCCCCATACGAGGATCTGCTAGCGAAGGAAGTGGACACTATATCCCTAGACTGTAACAGATGGTACAATATTTATCTGTTCCCTCCGCACAGCCTCCTTTTGAAAGTTTTCGATAAGCTGAGATCCTTCAAAGGGAAACCAGCATAGTGGCCCACAAATGGCAAAATAGCGTGTGGTTCCCTCTGGCATTGGAACTACGACTAAAATTCGTACCGCTACCGGATCCATCCCTGTCTCAGCAAGTACAGAAGTCGACTGTCTTCGATAAGAAATAGATATCCTTTGTCAGGGTGAAGAAACCAAAAGAAATCTCGACAGATTCCTATTCATCATTCTTCATTCACCTTCATGAGCAAGGCTTAGCATCCAACACAATTCTATTGATCAAGCCTGCCTTGACAAGTCAATACCAAATGCCTTACAGGTCGACCTTTCTAACGATGTTCTTAATGGGCTTAGCCCTTCAGCGCCTCCAAAGACCATTTGCATGGTCATTAGATATGATTCTTCATTGTGTAAAAGTAATGAACAATAACGAATGCGGTTAGAAGGTTTTGAATTTAAGTCATATTTCTGTTTGTACTCGCTTTGGGGGACCAGAGTTAGTGAAATAGTGGCTCTTTCTAGAGAGGAAGGCCACGTCCAGTTCTTGGAGGGAGAACTGAATCCATTTCTAGACCCAACGTATCTTACCAGGAACAAGCTACCCGCCAACAGGTGGGGTCCCTAGAGAATCTGCCCTCTGAAGCAAGATGCATATCTATGTCCAGTGGAGTGCCTAAAGGTCTATCTTCATAGAACTTCAGAATTTATGGGAGAACAGCTGTTTAGAAGAGAAACCCTGGGTTCAAAGTTATTTATAACTTAGGGTGAAAATCACCCGTGTTATTCGCAGAACGGATCCAGACAGTACACCCGTTAGTCATGATCCGAGGAAAGTTGCCTTTTCCATAAAATTTCTTTAATTATATGGACTTTGAACATCCTTGTTTGTACACTGGCTGGTAGTCATCCAAGGTGTTCCTTATGCACTATGCGAAGCAAGTGGAGCAACTTGAGAAGTCTGTGGTAGCAGCAGGTAGAATTCTTTAACCTTCTGTTTTAAATCTACGAGAAACAGTGTAATTTATTTGGGACGATTAATTATGAGGGTGCGAGTGTAGTCACTGTATGTTACTACACACTAAGCGATAGGCCGCGAAAGTGTCCTTACGAACTGTTCCATTGATGTTGGAGAACTACAGCATAATACGGACACTTATGCCAAACGTTTTTTACGCTAGTGTAAATAAAAAGTATACAGACTATATCATCATTATTAATAATTCAAATAAAGTGGCAAATCTGTTTCCTAGTAGACGAAACAATATTTTCTGTTGACTGTTTCTCTTTATGCTTTCACGCATATCATCCACATTTTATAAATTTTATAAATGTTAATCTGATATGTACGTTTATTAAATTTTAATAAACTAGTTCATAGTGAACTCTGCGTCTTATTCGCCCACACTCATTTTAAAAATGTACTGAGCATTAAGATTAAAATATGGATATTTTTATCATGGTATGTCTTTTAAGACTGTTCCCTGATTCAAGCAAAAGTCCACTCACTTTAACCCTTTCTGAGGAAGGGTTGACATGGTACCGTAACGGGATAGTGGCAAAGACGCAAATTTTGTTCCTATGCGGATACAACCATTTTCCAATATTTAATATGAGTAGTCACTTTGGGGAAGTTGTCACAAATTCATACTGACATTTGTGACTCTTATACAAACTTTGCTTTATAATGTATAGGGTGAGACCACTATACAAGCTTGTCATTTTGTCATCCATAGTTATCATGTACTCCTCGAGACTTTTTCCAGAGTCTAGTACATCTCTTCCCTGTAAGGGGCAGGAAGCACTAACATAGTTCTTGCTTAGATGAAATGATGTATGAGGGTAACATCATAGGTCTCTAGATCTAGATGGACCAGTAAAATACTTTCTTGAGAGTACGGCACCGATTGAGAATCCAAAGATACAGTAATGCTCTGGTAAACATCCATCAGGACAACATGGCCTGAACCCAAGAAACGGATTTTAAGCGAAGCGAAAAATATATTTTTGGGTGAGGTAGCCATGTCGTCCTGATGGACCCGCCCTTCCTTTTATTATAAAAGGGCTTATTGAGCCCTCCCTATAATACAGTATCTGTAGCACCTCGTATATCGCTACAAGGAATAAAGAGGGCGCTACCACCTTCATCAGATACACCCTGGAAACGGAATGGGAGAGATGCCTTATGAGCGGCTCTCTTTTCATTCTCGTTTCAGATTCTCGTCACTGTAATCCATCAAAGCGTTAATACTGTTCAGGGGGAAGATAGCTATGTGACGTGTCAAGACTACATTCTCTGATATTATGCGATATCCCTGTGAGATTATTTAGGGATATTCGCTCCAGGAGTTAGAATTCTGGATACCTTAAGGTAAAATTCTCTGGGAATATCACTATAGTCAAATATACCCTAGGAAGCTACATTTTAGGAACCTCCATATGGACGACATAGCTACCTCACCCAAAAATAGATTTTTCGCTTCACTCAAAATCCGTTTTTCTTTGGTTTCTCTCTTTTTTCATGATTATTTTCGTTTAGATATGAAAATCATGTAAAAATTCATTAGAAGAAAAAGAAAACTCAAAATCTGTCACACAGAATTATTTGGTTTATAAAGAAGTTTTGATAGTATGATTTTCAATAAAATTGGTGTCATATTAGGGAGAAAAATCGTTCGATTTTAGTTTATTACAGGGTAATGTAACCTATTGAATAAAAAAACTACTTTCTTCTATAGAAAATGTTCCATTTTATTCGAAAATGACACTGCTCCTTTACACCATTTATCAAACCAATCTGATCAATCCGTAATAAATTCTACATATGTTTGCTTATCTTGTTTTGTCCAACTCCTAAACTTCATCCTATAATCTTCAGGAGCTAGTTCATATGCCCGTAAAATAGCATTTTTCACGAATTCATAATCATCAACTCTATCTTCAGGAATGGAAGCATATTCATACGTCATTAATTTCTTTAATTTTAATATGTTAGTTTTACTATTCTTTTATCGTGCGCAGCTCAACATTACCGCTTGCCAGTACATACAAACTACATGTTTTGTTTTCCTCCGAGTAAAGCAAGCCAGTGGCGGAAGAAGAACCAATTTATGTAGCATTGCTAATGTTAACGTAACATTTCTAATGTTAGCGTGCTCGGCTCAATATTACTGCTTGCCAGTACATACAAGCTTGATGTTTTTGTTTTCTGAAAACAAAGCGAGCTCGCAGTTGAACAAGAGCCATTATATTCAAATATTTAAAAAGAAAATGTATGTTTTCCTCTAGTAAATAATGTGATTTAACCAGTTTTCACCTTCATTTCAACCACAACAACAACAACCAGTTTGGCGACTTGAAGTTAGTCGAACTGGTTGTTCTGTTTGTTTGGGGTTGAAATGAAGGTCAAATTCGGTTAAATCATGTCATTTGCTACAGGAAAACGTATACTTCCTGTTCAAAATGATATCCTGTAGACTTTTGAAACTTTACCTAACTTTGCTTCATTTAAACATACCTCAAAATTCTCACTAACATGAATTATAAGCTGCTCAATTAAAATAATTTCCATTAATATATTAAAATCATCCCTACACTCTGCTCCTTTACGCCATTTATCAAACCAATCTGATTAATCCTAAATAAATTTTACATATGTCTGCTTATCTTGTTTTGTCCAACTCCTAAGCTTCGTCTTATAATCTTCAGGGGCTAGTTCATAGGTCGGTAAACTATCATTGTCTAAGAATTAATAATCATCAACTCTATCTTCAGGAATGGAAGCATATACTTTTTGTGCTCTACCACACAAACTCCCTAACTTATAAACCCTGTTTTCGTCTGGCCACTAACATTTCTTAGCTTTTCTCTCAGAACAGACAAAAATATTCATCTAAATCCTCTTCATTAAAAGGAGGCACAGCTCTATCTTCATTAAAGATATCTAACCTAGAATTAGCCTGTTTAATTTTTTTAAGTTACAACTCTTTTTTAACAATAATCTCATGATTTTTTAATTCAGCCTTTAATTTCAAATTCTTACGCTCAGCTTCTAACTTTTCACGCGTCTGAGGTTACAACTCTTTTTTTTCTCTCTTAAACAAGATTTATTTCTAAGTTTTTCAATTACTATAGCTTAGGAACCTAAAACCACTGCCTCACTATCAATCTTATCTAACACATCCTGAGTAACTAACACGTGTTTGATATCCTATTTCCACATTGAATTTTTAACTTTATGCACAAGATGTTTGCCTAAATTCATTAAGCTTGATTTCTTCAGATTACTTAGCTTCTCCACTTGTTGATCATCACAAAATAAAAAAAAATAAAAAAAACTCAGAAGCATTAAAATCTAACATGTTTGCTGGTTACTTTAAACAAATAACACAGGTTTACTTTTTGAACAACCTTTGAATTTTAAATTATATAACATTTCAGATCCCAGAGAAAGGTCCCCAATTCTGGTATGTTCAGCTATTATACACAACGAGGATTATGTAAAATCTACTTAAATCATTTTTGCAATCAGCTATTATACACTGTAGATTATTAAAAATCCATATAAATGGTTTACAGAAAAAAATAGCAAAACAGTAACAGCAAATAAAAACAATAGCAAACATACATAAACAATAACTATACTTAAACGTTAACATAATTATCTACAATATTATACAAGGTCCATAATATATCCCCAGCACACCAAACTAAATAATAATATGCATAATCTTTTATTCTTCTTCTGTACTTCTCTTTTTCCCTATTTCCTTAATCTTTTCCATCCTGAGTATCTGTCTTTGAGCTATAAAGTGGATTGTATCCATGGGTACTCTTCCTTTCCCCATTTTCCCAACTTCCCTATCCTTATTATTATTATTATTATCATCATTATTATTATTATTATTATTATTATTATTATTATTGTAACTAACATTGTAATATACATAAGCTCTTATGAAGATGTAGGTCTTGACTTCACAAATAATTTTAATGCAGCGATAGACCGATGACAATGCTTAGTTTTGGATATGAATATTGATACTTAAGAACACAGCTTCTAATGAATAAGTACCAAAGTTACTTTATCTTTTTCAAGACATTATATCATTATAACTTAAAAAGTTGATGCACGTTTCTGAGTCACAGCGAGTGTTGCTGCAATGCCTCCACATAGGAACAGTGTTCAATTAAATCTGTTGTTCCACACGTGTTCCATATACGCTTGTACATTGTAACGATTTATTTTTTATTTTTATCTTATCACTAGCTCTTCCCTGCACTGTTAATAGACTTGTGTTCTCTTCCTCCAACGAAGGTCACCCCAGTCACCTACATATCACGCTCGACAGCCTACAACTGAAGGGCGTTGTAGTCTAGTACGACAAGTGTACCTTTTGCGCCAATGAAGTATCGTTCTTATTGAAATTCCTGAAGGAATCTACCTCCTTCCTGAGAATTTAGCAACCGTTCCGAATTCCCCCCACACCCTCGACCACCAAAGGACTGCAAGAATTCTAGGACATGATCAACTATCATCACCGTTTCCTGCCCGCCATTGCCGCCACTCTTGCCCATACCATGCCTCTCTCAACGGCAAGCTAAAAGACGTGAAGTGGGGTCCCCTTCAAGAACCAGCCTTCAGCAACACAAAGAAGGCCTTATTAAACATGGCTACTCTCTTTTTTCCTATGCCACAAACAAATCTTCTTATCTGAACATATGACAGCGACGTCACTTTTGGGGCAGTACTCAAACAGGTGGTCAACAGCTTGCCCCATCCATTAGCCTTATTCACTTGAAAGTTACCCCAGGTGGAATCTGGCTACTTTTCTTTTGACCCCGAATGCTAGTGGTGCACTTGGCTGTCCTTACTTTTGCCACTTCTTGCAAGGTAGCCCTTTTATCAATCGCACGGACCATATGCCTCTGGTGTACGCCTTTACTCATCAGTCAACTTTAACATCTCTCTGCTATGGCTAAATACAATAGTGTACCCTTCCACATATCCTAGGGAAAAAAAAATTCTGTTGCCAATGGCGTGTTCATTTTGCATGACATTTCTAAGGTTGCTAAGGATTGGGTCCATGCCTGTACTTTATGGCAAACCTCAAAAGTGCATCGACACACAGATTCAGACGTGGGCAACTTTCCTTAACCTTAGCGGCGCTCTGCCCATATTCGTGTTGACATAGTAGGGGCCATACCAACATCACAAGGACATCCTTACCTGTTTACAGTCCTCGACCACTCCATTAATTGGCCTGAAGCCATTCCTATGGATACTGCGACGTCCACCTCGTGTACATCTGCCTTACTCTCCAAATGGATAATGATATTTGATATCCCTGAACATATTACTGCTGATGGGGCTATCAGTTTCACCCCTCAATTGTGGACAGCATTAGCGAATCTCCTGGGAATCACTACATAAGACAACTACCTACAGCCCTGCTGCCAACGGAACAGTTAAACATTTTCAACCCAACCTCAAAGCAGCCTTTATATCCAGTTGCGAGAACTCTAACTGGTTTAACCAGCTTCTATTTGTCTCCCTGGACTAAGGACAATTCCTAAAGACACCCTGGATGTCTCAGTAGCTGCAAGGGTATATGGTGACTCATTGGTTGTGCGTGCAGAATTGTTTTCCGTTTGCCTTCTCCTCCAACAATCTCCAGTGCTTACGTCACATCGTGGGAAAATTTACTCCCAGCTGCCAGACTTAAAAGCCCCCAACTAAGCTACACATAAAGACAAATCTTAATTTGGCAACACACGTTTACATGCGCAATGACACAAGCAAGCTACTGCTAACGCCCTTTACTAGTGCCCTTTCCTTGTGATCCGCCATACTCCGAAGGTTTTCTGCATCATCTAAAGACTGGGTCGCCATTGACAACATTAAACCTGCATATCCTCGGCCAGATGACCCGCCTACAGTATGCCTCTCTAGAGCAGGCTGGTCCCTTTCAATTGTATGTCGTTTTTAGGGGAGTGGAGCCATGTACCATTCATGTTTCATACACTCTCTTACATTGTAATGGTTCTGACTTCTTATCTTATCACTTGCTCTTCCTTGCACTGATGATAGACCATCCTGTGTTTTCATGCTTGCACAAGCTTTTTCATGTTTGAATTTTTGTGACGTTCTTGCTTGCATGTTGCTGTATAAAAACCCGATGATTGTTTAATAAAGTTTATTTGCGTTAACCTTGCCTCTCAATTATCACCTAACTGCTTGCTTGCTCACTGTCCTCTAACTTGTCACCTGTCTTTTATATCAGGATCCGTTTTCTCTAGAGAATTCCGTAGTGTACAAAGCTGATATTATACAACGTCATTCCAGGGACCCACTCTCGAATCTTCCTGTATAAACCTAGACGTATGATGGACGACCCCTGTCAGACGGTTGGCGTTGATGTATTCATGAGAAGTAACCAGAATCTCTTTGTTCTATGGTACGACGACCTTTCCGAAATGCAGTGTCTTTATTTTTACAATAATATTCAATGGGTAAAAATAAGCCTTTTTCAAAGGTCTTATAACAAAATATGCATAAATCTAATTTACATATATATATATATATATATATATATATATATATATATATATATATATATATATATATATATATATATATATATATATATATATGTGTGTGTGTGTGTGTGTGTGTGTGTGTGTGTGTGTGTGTGTGCAAAGTACTAGGATATTTATAAACAATTGGTGAATTTTTAGTAGTTATTGCCTACATTTAGCGCATCATCTGTAGAACTGATACATTGGTAGAAATTCTACTGTATATGTATGCTACAGTAAAAGTACGAATAAATAGAACTACCTTTCGTAACCAATCAGGGAAAATACTGCCACTCTGGTGTGAGGACCAATCAATATACCATTAATGAGACTAGAATGTGTGTAAAGTTTTCATCGTCAATCTAGAGAATTAGCACACAAGTTGTTGGTTGGTTATTAGTTGTTTATTCTTCGAGTCACATGAGGAGTGATATATAAAAGACAGATCGTGATTAGGCCAAAACATATTCATATGCATTAGGCAAATTAGTGCGCTGGCTAATGCAAATTGGCGAACTGTTACATTGGGGATACCTCAACCTGGTGAGAGAGTTTGTGTGTCGTTATGGTCAGCAAAGTTGTACCAGTTAGGGCCTCCCATAGTCGCATACTACGTTAGTTTGCACTGAGCAGTCAGACTGAAAACTCTACCATCACTAACCCCCGTGACCAGCGTGGTAATGTGAATGCCAAACCCCAGACATGGCTATGGACATCTATAAAGTCATTGTCCTGCAGTGGACTAGACATATTTATTTTTGTTCTTTCTCTTTTAAGAGAAGACAGCTAATTATCACCAAACTTTGTCAGGTTTGATTTTGAAGCCTTTCACATATTTGGCAGGTAGCAGGTTGGCCAGGGCACCAGACATGCGTTGAGGTACTACCACCAGACTAGCCAGCCAGTACCACTAGCCAGACAGTACTACATTGGATCCCTTTCTCAGGTTACGGTTCATTTTCCTTTTGCCTACACAGACGTTGAATAGTCTGGTCTATTCTGTACATAATCTCCTGTCTTCATACACTTGACAACAATAACATTACCAAACAATTCTTCACTCAAGGTGTTAATTACTGCATCATAAATTGTTCAGATGCTACTTTCCTCTTGGTAATGGTAAAAGAGACTCTTTAGCTATGGTAGGCAGTTCTTCTATGAGGACACTCTAAAATCAAACCATTGTACTCTGGTGTTGGATAATGCCATAGCCTCTGTACCTTGGTTTTCCGCTATCTTAGGTTAGAGTTCTCTTGCTTGAGGGTACAATCGGAAAGACCATTCTATCTTTTTTTTCATTTTTCTTTTTAATTCTTGTATTTTATACATGAAGTATTTATTCCAATGTGGTTACTGTTTCTAAAATATTTTATTTCAATTTATTATTTACTTCTCTTGTAGTTTAATTATTTCCATATTTCCTCTCCTCAATGGGTTATTTTCCCTGTTAGAGCCCTTTGGCTTATAGCATCCTGCTTTTCCAACAAAGTTTACAGCTTAACGAGTAATAATAATAATAATAATAATAATAATAATAATAATAATAATAATAATAATAATAATAATAATAATAATAATAATAATAATAATAATATGCTCACTAATCAGGCTCCATTAATTTGTCAAAATTTTTTTTTTGTTTCTTAGCTTAATAAGGATGGATGAAATGAATGTTATTTTAATCACAAACCACCCCTAAAAGATCTCTCTCTCTCTCTCTCTCTCTCTCTCTCTCTCTCTCTCTCTCTCTCTCTCTCATGCATCCCCGGAAGTACCACTCTTTATAGGTGATGCCAGTAGTAGTTCCAGGGTGTTTTTCTTCCTCAGCTGTTCATTTTCGTTTGACATTCCAAGAGACGGATTAAGTGTCCTCCCATGTCCCTTTAGAGAAGACGTTCAATTTGTTTTTCCGAATGCCATTTGTTCTTTTCTCAACTGCTTTTAGAGTACGTTGAATATCTGTTTTCTCCGGATGCTGACTCATTAGTCAGGTTTGAAACATTTGCGGATGCTTCTTCACGATTTTGTAATTGTAAAGACAGCCAGAGGTCTGCATGTATGTATGTATGTATGTATGTATGTATGTATGTATGTATGTATGGAAGCGAAGATCATTCTTATTTGCTGATTTATCATCGCCAAGTTATATACGACTCTTTTGGTATAACTTGCAAATGAAGCCTACTGTAAATTTGTGTGAATGAAATGGAAGTAGGATTTTTATTCATTGTCCTATTTTTTTGGTATACTCTATGCAATACGACACTGCATTGATATGCAGTGATTTTAGTACATAAAAATACGTTATCTGTACACAACAACAAAAATCAAAATAATATATTGAAATCCTTGAAATAAATAGATGACAAATTCAAAAGAGGAATCGTGTTTGTGTCTGTTTTTCAACACGTGGGAGACAGACAGAGAGAAATGGCCAATATTTTGCTTGGTACAAGTCGAATAAGGAATTTGTAGGGATGGGAATTTTATGTTTCTTTCAATTGAATAAAATTAAGTTCTCAATGAAGGCCTCTTTGTTGTGATAGAAAAGGATTTTCAAGCAACACAGACCCAAAACATTAATACCCCCCCCCCCTCTCTCTCTCTCTCTCTCTCTCTCTCTCTCTCTCTCTCTCTCTCTCTCTCTCTCTCTCTCTCTCTCTCTCTCTCTATGAAAAGAAAAGTTCAGACTCATTAGAGACGTTAAGAGCCCTGTTTCTTTTACCAGAAAGCGCAGCGCCCTACTTTTTATGGCTTTCAACTAATGGGTCCTGGACTTCTATGATTAAGAGACCCTGAAACAAGACAAGGTTTTTAAATTTACCATTTAGCTAGAGGATTAATACTGCAATCTACAAACCACGAGATTATGACGATATATTGCTTATATTTGGCTTTGTTGAAGATCAACAGCTTGGAGAAGACAAACAAATTTGGCTGTCAGGGGTTTGAATAGAAGTTTTTAATGAAATTTCCTGAATATACATTTGATATTATCGGATGTTAGTGCGCTATTTCTATAATCTAAATAACTTCTGGTTTTGAGAAATATGAATCTTGAATTCTTTTCTTATTCTTAAAACTTTTGACAAGTGACACTTTTGTAGCGGTATCTGTTTGCTCAAGATAAATTAAGTTCGTCTAATAACCTTGTACTAAGAATGCAATAACTGAAGGGAATATATTGATAGTTCTATTCTTATTCCAACGAGGATGGTAAAACAATGAGTAAGTGTCTTTTAGCCTGTAAAAGTATTTTTTCATTTTGTAAAATTTCTCTATTTACCTACAAAGCTAGAAGTAAACACTGACCCAAGGAACTCACGGAAAGTCTATTTTTAACTGTACGTAGTGTATGACTTTGTAATAGGACTTAATCATATATCACGTGCTAAGTAATGCAAAAATCATCCCAATTCTTTGTGGTTTATTTTTCTTTTTTCTTTTTTCTATTTAACAACGAAAAAACTCTCCATTAGATATCACCAAAATGAGATTGGTGCTATGTCCGTTCTAAATACATGTGCAATAAGGATGTAAACAAAATCCTAATTTCTTAATATAATTGTCCTTAACTTTAGTTTTTGTAACGTAGGTCCAAATCCTTAATTTATTCTTTTTTTTTTTTTTTGGATTTTGATGAATTAAGGAACATCGAAAAGTTTTGTGTACAGCTTTTATTTACTTCTTGATATATATATATATATATATATATATATATATATATATATATATATATATATATATATATATATATATATATATATATATATATATACAGTATATATATATACACACATATATATATATATATATATATATATATATATATATATATATATATATATATATATATATATATATATGTGTGTGTAAATATATATATATATATATATATATATATATATATATATATATATATATATATATATATATATATATATATATATATATATATATATATATATATAATTGTGTACGTGAGTGTATGTGCTTATATATACATTCTTTTTTATGGGTCCGTGTAAAGGCTTATGTATGTGTGCATTCACAGGTAATTATTTCCTGATAAACCTACATGCGTACAATATACACAGTGTTGAATTGACTAAGGGAGAGTATGTACTGATATATGCAAACTAATTCGGAGGGGAATTCTGTCTGATTAGCAACCGCAGGTTTGGAGGACTTGTGACCGGTTTGGATCTCCGAAGGAAACTCAAGTTTCCGTGATTAATAGATAAACTTTAGTTCCCAAAACTTTGTTGATGAGAGAGAGAGAGAGAGAGAGAGAGAGAGAGAGAGAGAGAGAGAGAGAGAGAGAGAGAGAGAGAGAGAGAGAGAGTGTGTGTGTGTGTATGTGTGTGTGTGGGTGTGAGTGTGTGGGTGTGTTTGAATGATTTGACAATATAGGAAATAATATTTGAAGAAACCAACATTTAAATAATTTAGCGAAAAAGGCCTACTGTAATTGTCTCAAAATATGATTGTATGGATGCAATGGACATCAAATTTGATAAAGGCGATTTAATCAATGTTCTGGAGTCTTGGAATGAGCATCAAGCCAAGCATTAAAATTCCCATCGCAATTCTCATGTAAAGAAATATAAATTCGAATAGAAATTCGAATGGCAGATAATTTAGAAAATGATTGGAATGATTTTGGGAGAATTTCGTATTTCGAAGAATGTCGAGGTTTCGTGAGAGTTTCCCATTAATAGAAGAGTCGTCCAGGCTGTGGGGTTTAGGTGGAGGCGGGGTTGGGAAGGGGCATCTATAATAAATAGAAATATAACAACGGACCAAATAAAAGAAATATTCTGCTATTGTGTGTACTGAAGTAATTTTATTCTGAAATAGAGAGACACTCACTAAAGTGCAGACCTCCGCCGCGGCAGCTCATTTTTCAAACTTTTGCTCGACCTTGGCGTTGACCTTTGACATTAACATATTTTAATTGACGTTTAATTTCCCGCACTGAGATATGAACAAAGTTTCAAATTTCTGTGACCAGGATGTCCAAACTTATGGCTAATTACGTGATAAAGACGTTTTGCTCGTCCGTGACCTTGACAGTTGATCTCCCAAAGTTTAATCATTTCCAGCTCCTTACATAACATTTCAAAATCCCTGCAAGTTTTATTACTTTACGATTAAAATTGTGGCCGTATAGGCAATGAGCTGAATTTCACTTTTTACTTGACCTTGACTTTGAACTCGACCTTGCCCTTCGACCTTAACATGTATTAATTGGAGTTAATTTTCATACACTCAAATATCAACCAAGTTTGAAATCTCTGTGACGAGGATGTCCAAACTTATGGCTGATTACGTAATATTGACGTTTTGCTCGTGCGTGACCTTGACCTTTAACCTTCCAAAATTTATCATTACCAGCCCTTTGCATAAGTTTAAAATACCTCCAATTAAAATTGTGGTCGTATGGTTGGTGACCGAAATTTGACATTTTGCTTGACCTTGGCATCGGACTTCGAATTTAACATGTATTACTTGGCATGGATTTTCATACAGTCAAATACGAACCAAGTTTGAAATCTATGACAACGATGTCCAAATTTATGGCTGATTACGTAAATTGGGTTTTTTGCCTGACCGTGAATTTGACCTTTGGCCTTGACCTAAATTTAATAATTTCCAGCTTTTTACATAACAGTAAAAATTGTGGCTGGGATGGTGTTCACTAACAAACATACTAACACAAACAAACACACAAACACACAAACAGGGGGTTAGAACATAATCTCCTTCCAACTTCGGAGGTAATAATCCTGCTACTGAAATAGATATAATCATTGGGATAAAGAACACCATGAAATGCGTATTTTGTACTCATATAAGGACGATCTTAAATCAAAGTTAGGGCGATTAAAGGCAGAAATGTACCGGTCCCTTGCTGTCTAAACAAACGAGGTTAAAAACATTACAATAAAACTTAATATTTCAGCCAATTGAAGTAAAGTGAACGTGTAATTCATGAGGCCCTTGTGAGTGACACAATTAAGAAATTTGGCAAGCATATTTTACAGCTTTCATGTTCGTTCTGTTTGACTGCCGTGGAACGCATGCTTGGCGTTGTATATATATATATATATATATATATATATATATATATATATATATATATATATATATATATATATATATATATATATATATATATAATTATATATATATATATATCCTTTATGTAATGAATTTGATATTTTGATAGGATATAATAAGCAAGTTTGAGATGTAATATCAGAGAATATTTCCCTGTAATGGTGACAAGCCGCCAATTTACCGCTTGTATCTACATAGCCAAGCCAAAAAATGCCTTCAACGTAAACCAGTATTATCGGAAGGAGAAGCAGTACCGAGGAATTTTAGATGATATTTCAAAGGCAATTAGTTGAACATTACATGAAAAGAGAGAGAGAGAGAGAGAGAGAGAGAGAGAGAGAGAGAGAGAGAGAGAGAGAGAGAGAGAGAGAGAGAGAGAGAGTTTTTCGATAACCATGCTGTAAATATCGAACTAACTTCGAGTACTTTATAATAGTATGTGCGTTCATACACAGACATATACACACATTTCATGCATGACGGCACAACACAAATTTGGAACCTCAGTATCGTAGCGTCGGCTGAAACATGGCATCATCGGGTAAAGGGTTACCCCCGTCCTGACGCCTCCCCCCCCCCCCCCCCCCCATCTCGGTTTTTATTTAGATTGTGGGACTATAAAGATATTCTGTTCCATAAAGTATATGAAAAGTTCTGTAATGCAGAAATAACAAAACATGCATAAAAACACTATTCAAGAAAAAGGAAAATAATTAATTGCGAGATTCTTTCATGATCCATGTGTACCACACGCATTTCTCAACAGACTTGCGGGGTATTTCTCTCTTTTTATTGTATATCTGGCTCTACACCTCACTATCAACACAATCTGTTTAAGCATGTCTGTTCATGAGTTATTTGATTGAATTTCTGTGTCATTCATGTCCTTGATTTGTTGTATATAAACTTGCTATCCATTAAAATAAAGTCAGTTGCATTCACCTCACCTCTCAGTTACAACATAACGGCTCTCCTGCACATTGGTGACCACCAGTGGACTCGCTCTCTCCTGCCATCTCCATCACTGGTTCGCCCCACTATAATACTGTTTGATAATTCCACCCACCAAACCCAACTCTTCCATGTTTTTAACCATCCCGAGATCTGGAAAGCTATGCTGAAGTAATCGTCAGGTTTTGTAGGCAAACGATTCCACATTGATCGTTCCAAATACTGTCAGCAGGGCGATTACCCACAACAAAACGAAAACCAGACATTTTGTTTTTACTGTATTTCATCGTCTATCAAAACTTTTTTAGTCTTCGTCAAACCCATCTGTTTATTGTTACGCCATTCACATATGTTCTTACCCAAACAACCGAATACTTGTGCGAATACACAATTGATTTGACACAAACTCTACAGCAACTTTTTCTTCTCGGTTCTTTCATTTCTCATAGTCTTGTGGATTTTAATTTCTCGAGCGAGCTACTCTGCCAAGTTAAAAAGAAACGGAAACCTATGTATGACTATTAATTCTCTCCTCTTTTCTATTGTGATACCAAATACCACCCAACAACAATTACTTCCCTATTATAATCTTTCAAAATACTCAATTCTTTACGGGGTTGATTAACATTTTTAATATCAGTACAAAAAAAAAAAAAAAAAAAAAACTTACACACGATTAAAACAGTGTCTGTAGTGTCATAATATTTTACTGAGGATTTCATGCAGACGCATCAGTCACTTCAATCATTTCACTTATTTTGTTCAAACGCAAAGGGGTCGACCTTTTCAAGTTGAAATTCATTCACGCTTCCTGTTAAATCATTTAACGTTACTTTCCTAATTAATATGTTACCATTGCCCCGTTTTATCAACCAGAGGAAACACGTGAAAAAAATTACTTGTGAAACACTGTAACTTGGGAAATTAAATGTAAGGTCTTTAAATCACGCACGTGACTAATTACTAATAACTCAACAAACTGTTGGCAACTGAAATCGCTTTGACTATTACGTTTACAAGCTTATCTTCATTAATCAGGATCATTTCAGATAAAAACTCACAAACACTAGTTTAACACTTTTTTTAAAAACATTTCTTAACGAACTAAGTACTAATCATCGGTAATACTGTGTGTGAAGTAGGAACAAATATGAAGACAGGTAGGCCAGAGATGGAATGAGATAAGGTGAGTTTTAGCTAGAGGACCCGTTTTCTACGCTCACACGCATGACGTTACCTGGAGAGTTCAGCCAGGCCGCACGATATAAAGACAGGAAATATGCCGTTTTTTTTTTTTTTTTTTTTTTCAAAGACGCGTTTGTTTTCATTTGCGTTGACAGATTCCTCATGGTTATATGTGTCATATATGGTTGCTCCAATTCTTATAAAACCAATATAACTGTTGATGAAAAAAAAAATAGATTTTACAGTTTCCCTAAATATGCAGAACTATGTAAGAAGTGCGTGAATACATGCAAAAGAAATGATGGTATCAATGCCAAATCTGCACGAATTTGTTCGTCACATTTCCAACCCAATGATTTTACCAGAAAACCTTATTAGCGAGTTGCTCAATTGCTGCCCTAAGACTGTCCGAAGTCTAAAAGAAGATGCCATACTGACACATAATCTTTATATTAATGTAATTACTGTTATGATTCAAGTAAGCCTATCACTACCATCTCATCATTTTGTTTCGTTTACTAGGCATATGTTGCATGTAACATTTTGGGCAACTAGGAAAACTGTATATGAATAGGCTCACTTGTAAAAAGAAAATACGAAAATATATGGATATATCAATTATACTTCTCATCCAAGTAAATTCTTAGCTACGTTGTGAAAAATGAATGTTTGTGAAGATGAGAGAGAGAGAGAGAGAGAGAGAGAGAGAGAGAGAGAGAGAGAGAGAGAGAGAGAGAGAGAATTTACAAAAAAAATGTTTTTGTATTTATAAATACTATGATTTGAGCTACAGATTATAAAAAAAATTGTTTGCTTTGAAATTTTTCAAAAGTTTTCGTCTTGGCAGATCAACCCCATCTAATCAACTAAATTCAGGTTTTTCAGGTTGGAGATAATATCATTACCTCCAAATCTATGTAAAACGTCGAACCTTTATCAGTAAACAATCTCAAAATAGCAAACAAAAATAATGAGTCACTTAAACGTGTGAGGTTATAAACGGCAATGTGAGAAACAGCAGTTCAGTTACTCTCCTCCTCAGTGGCTAATTCCATCAAATTTTGTAGTAACAAAGGCTTAATGAAAAGTCAGTTTTGTGATGAATAACTTGTACATGAAGTATGTCGTAAAGAAAGGTACAGGTACTTTCCTGAACTGTCCACGTCAAGTTGAAATAGATGGTCTATTTGTTATTGATGTTAAAGTGAAAGGCAAAATGTTTTCGTTCCAGTAAAATGATTATCGTATAACATGTTGCATGAACTGTAAGGATTACAGTTCTTGATGACAAGAAGGCTATGGCAAGACACAGTCGAGCATCTCTTTTCTTTCATACGACAAATTGGTCATTGTCGTGATCATCCGTCACCTTTGGAATTTTAATATAGACTACGGTTATACATAGTGGGTAGAGACAAAACTTAACGAGTTAGGGTCTTAATGTTTGTAATAATGATGAAGCTACTGTAAATTATGTGTCACTAAAGAGTGCTTAAATATAAGTGGTCCATCTCAAAGGTTAAATGTTGCTCTCATTGATCTAGATTCTGAGTTATATATCTCTGCGTGTCTCATGGAGCACATTCTGCCTGTTAATAATGAGACCGAGGCAGGGAAATCAAGTAAATGATTTAGTAGAGGTAAAACCTGAAACACAGATAAGAAGTGATAACTTAAGTTCTTTGATGGGAATGTTCGTAGCTTTTAAATTTAGAAATAAGTATACATCATTAGGCTCAGCTGATGTAGATGAAACAGGCGATAACTGGATATCACTTGTAAAGAGAAAGGTATTTTATAAGTCATGTAATCATTTTAGAGAAAATCTATAAGGAATGGAATATTTATTCAAAATTTTCCATGGTGATGCTCTAAAACCCGGAGTAAAAGCCGTTTCATATGTTATTGATATATTCAAAGCCGCCAATATTGATGTTCCCGAGGAGGTAATGAGCTTTTTATTATTAAAAGTAGTCTAAATTTTAAAATCAAAATATTAAACTAAGAAGGAAAATTTTCTCGCAAAGTTAGTGAAAAAAAGATAAAAAATTGTTCAGTAATATGTAAAATTTATTTCACTGAAACGAGAGAGAGAGAGAGAGAGAGAGAGAGAGAGAGAGAGAGAGAGAGAGAGAGAGAGAGAGAGATGATTGTATTAAGATCTTCAATGAAATATTCGGAATAAAGCTTTTGTCATACCTGAATTTTTATTTCCATTGCCTTTATATTCCTTATCATAATATGTACTTTGGAAAAATAGTCATGAAGATTTCAATATTAGCCTACTTTCATAAATGCAATTGTCGGAATCCAAAAAGAGGCACGAATAATAAGGCTGGTTGTACAGGACAGCTGTCAAATAGACGACCGGGACTCTCCAGGTGACGTCACAGCGCACATCCGTTCTCCCAGCACCATGCATGGTAACTCACCTTATCTTATTTCATCTTTGGTAGTCCCATTTCCCTACAATTAACGCATCTAATTTACACGTTTTTTCCATAATTCTACTAAGTACCTACTCAAAGGTGACATAAGAATTTCGTATATTACTCTGTTAACAATAAATTACAGGCCATATTTAATATCATCCTACATTCCAATTATGACTGAAACATTTCTTCTTTTGAAATTAATAACTGACGCCATTGTTACTTCCTCTTTATCACATAACACTTTCCAACTTGTGATCACACTTTTTCAAAAATTACATCTAACATATTTGGCATTAAATGCCATAAACAGCAGACATAAATGAAACACTTCAAAGAGAGAAATCATGCATTTAAAACCCGCGAATTAAAAAAAAAAAAAAAAAAAAAAAATTCTTAATGATCCCCGACAGCAAAAAGAGCAATGGTTACCCATTCTCTTAGGAATAAAAATAATCTTTACTCGTTCCATTAACACTGAAAACTTTTTACTCACCCAGTTTCTTTCTTCAATCAATACACAAAAATTAACGTACTTATTACTGCAACTTTACGTGCAGAAAACTAAACCGCAACCCCGTTACTCTACATAATTTTTCAAAATCACAAAAGACATTTGTTATCATAAAATTTCTAAATTTTGTACCATGTTAATTTTGTGATTGATTGCTCTGGGTTCCTTTAGGTCCTCCGTGATACAGTCGCTGTCTGGGACCTCTTCCAGTTCTTGGGATTGTTGTTGGCCTTCCTGATCGAGCCGTGGACGTATTGTCCCGAGCTCTGCTATTCATGCCCTGAGTCATGTTTTAGCTTTGTGTTTCTCGCTTACAATACTGTATCATTGAAAAGATATTAGTTAGTCTTATGGAGAGACCTAAGTGATAAGAAACAGTACACCATGTCTGCTCCTAACTATGTCTGCTTCAAATGTAATGGAACAGATGGAGAACGGAAAAAATGGATAGTATGTGAATGTAATAGACTCTACTATAAGAGATGTGTGTATATAATAACAGCCATTGTGGAGATTGACCGGAATAACCTAGATAGGTTATGCCCTCACTGCGTAAGTGATGCCAGACTAAACAATTTAGTAATATTAAAATTAAAGGAAGATGTAAACATAAGTAATCTGGCCCTAAACGAACAAGATGCAAAAAAAGATGACTTGGAAAACAAACTTGCGGACCTTGGCGCAGACGCAGCAAATTCCACCCCGATAACCGCCCTCACTGAGAAAGTTAACATTCTTGCCAAGAATATGAAATCAATTAAAGCAACTCTTAAAAAATTAATAGACCCAAAACCAAAAAAACGACATTTGCTGACAATGTTAAGGAAAAAAAAATTCTGTTGATAATTAAATCAACTAATACAGCAACTAAAATTACTTAAAGAAAACGTGAGGTTGAACAAGCACTTGAAGACATTCCTATACTTAACCCTGGATAGGTACGCTCCTCGGACACTCCTTTAAGGGTATACTTGGTCGCGCACGACCCCGACGCAAAAAAAAAAAATGCAGTAACCTCCTTTTTTTTAGGGGGGGGGGGCAAAAAAATTCAATGAATGTTTAAAACTACTGTAAAGATAAATACTACTCATCTGCAGAAAAAATATTTATTATAAATATTTAAAAAAAAATAAGTAGAAAAAAAAGACCTTACATAAAAATTCATGAAAAAATAAATTTACTCTTATTTACAAAAATCCTTTTAGGAATTGATTCTTGAATATTTAGGACACATCTTGATATATTTTGGATGAAGTCGGACCAATGGAGGTGAAGATCTGAAATGAGAAAAAAAAGGGTAACTTTTTTTGGCAAAAAAAAATGTGTCCAAATTTCATGAATTTTTTTGGGTACCCAAATGAAATAGGAATTGGCTAATTTATTTAGGGAATAAACATATGTTATCCTAAAATAGAAATATGTAAAAAAAATCTTCATTACTTTGTAAATTACATTCATATCAGGGGCCATATCTAAAGGTAATTTTTTGAGTACTTAGAAATTTCGTAAATAAATACATATATTTAATATATAATATGATATTTATGCAGGTAAAAATATACCAAAATATCACAAATTCTATAGGGAACCAGAATATATATAGATAGGGCAACTTACGCTTCGGATATGTCCACAAAATGGCCGCCAACCACACTGACTCAGACTCCCTGATCTGCCACCTAAAATGTAGGAAGGGTATGTCAATTTCAAGGTGTTATTTACTAATCTAATTATTCTTGGATATGCATAAAAATTGTATGGTGGGTTGCTGGATGATAGTCGATTATTTTACGAATATAAAATTAGAATTCTGACCCGAAAATTTTTTTTGAAGGGAAATAGAATCGAAAAAAAAAATTGTAAAACAATAATAATATTTTAGCAAGTAAAATCTGATGATATTCAATCAAAAAAGAAGTAAACAAAATTTTCATGTTGTAACTTACAAATAACGCTGCGTTACAGTTTGGACAGACGCTACAGTTTGGACAGAGGACAATCTGGTGTATCAGACAAACAGGACACTTGCACAGGAGACACGCAGTGTTTGTCTTGCGGTCGTCCCTAGGTGGGCAGCTGTGACAGCGAATCCTTTTAGGGAGTTTTATGTGGCCAACGGCAATTCGAGGTCTTGGTGGTTCCTGCTCAGGTATCTTGAAAGTATCCACCATGATTTGACGGAGTCCCTTCGACAAACTGTGTGACGTTAGATACCAATGTATTGCCTGGGGAGCACACAACTCGTAGGCGATATCTCTGAGGAACGTTCGCTTTGGCATTGTCTTGGCGAAGGGCAAGCACGTATAGAGAATATAAGACTTTACCATTATTATATTCAATATCCCGTAAAAGAGAGTCAGAGGCCAGCGTCGTGACTTGCGAATACAACTAGATGTAGAACACATCTGGTCGAATGTGTCTACACCTCCCTTGGTCGCATTATAAAACATCTGAATGTCGGTCTTCCTTTTTTCGACTTCAGACGGATCATGATGCAGGGAACATCACCTTCTTAGTCCTACTAATTTGCTGACACTGTAGAGTTAGATTGTGTTCATAATTGAACACTGCCACTGAGTCCTTTGGGGGAAGCACCTTCTCCATAAGTTCCTTAAGAATATAAGGCTTTTGGCGAATGGTGCCACACAAATGCATGTCCTTATCCAAGAGTGACAAAGCGAGCGGTAGCGTCGTGAAAAAGTTATCCGTCGTCTCTATGCGGCCACTTCTCTGAAAAGGTGCCACAAAATCAGACGTAAAAACCTCTCCAAGCGTCGATCCTCTTGGTATCTGGACAGTGTCCTTCCCCAAGTAGGCAATCGCATTACACATGTAATGGGTATCTGCATCACACGCCAATACAATCTTGATACCATACCTAGAAGAAGGGAAATAGAATTAGTAACTAATAAAGGTAAAAAGATAAAAAAAAAAAAAAAAATACACAATACAAAATTATATTACTAATCAATATAGTAATAATAATAATAATAATAATAATAATAATAATAATAATAATAATAATAATAATAATAATAATAAATATATAAAAAAAAACATTTATAAATACAAAGGATAAATTATCAGATAAATAAATGAACAAGTTATACATAGATAGAGATAGATAGAGATAGAATAGATGATATATTATTATTTAGATACATAAATCATATAGCAAGCTCTTTACTTCACAATATATATATATATATATATATATATATATATATATATATATATATATATATATATATATATATATATATATATATATATATATATATACATATATATATATATATATATATATGTATATATATATATATATATATATATATATATATATATATATATATATATATATATATATATATATATATATATATATATATATATATATATATATATATATATATATATATACAGTATATATAATAAACAATTTTTTATAAATACAAAACAATAATAACATGTGCAAATATAAAAAACAAAGAATTTTATTTACCTAGCAGGTTTATTCGGAATGAACATCTTGAATGGACAGCGCCCCCGGAAAGGGACAAGCTGTTCATCCACAGTCAGATGTGGTCCTGGGCTATAATTGCTTCAACAATTGGTCACCACGTGATCGAAGAGTTTTCTAATGGTTGTGAGGCGATCCATTTTCACCCTCTCTACTCTGGTGGCCGAATCATCGAAGCGAATTACACTCACCAACAGGGTGAAACGACGCTCATTCATTGTACATCTGTACAAAGGATTTCCCTCTGTGAGGTTGCACATGTCCCAGGTCGGTGTATGGTTGTCCGCCCGCACTGCCGTCATTATTAGGATACCAATAAACGCCTTCAGTTCCCTTAGGTCAATGTTCCTGAGGGCAACGTTGCCCTTATGATGGTAATGACTCCTCAATAGGGCAAGGCGTTCATTAGAATGTAAAACAACCTCGGCTAGCATGCGGTCGCTCAAAAAGAGCGAGAAAATGTCGGACACTTTGCTCGTTCCCAACGTGAGAGAAGTGGGACCCCCAGGCTCAATCCTTGGTGTGAACATATGGGGGAGGGTGGGATTTGGGTCTCTATGCCAAACAGTACCGTCGTGACCTTGAACCGATTCAGCATCTATCTGGGTGATTGCCGTCCCCCTGGCTGCCTGTAGATCCCCCCTTCTCCTCTTTCTGCTTCTCTCCTCCACTGGCGTGAGCTGAGGTACCATTACTGGGGGCTGACCACGTGAAGTAGATGGCACAGGAGTTGTTATTGTGCTGGCTGGGACAACATGAGAACCAGAAGCCCCAACCCCCTCTTCCTCCCCCACATCGTCGTCGGCTTCTCCATCTCCATTCCCTAAGCCGATAATTTCAGGATTTTGGGTCACCTCCTGTTCCTGCCTGACCTCCTGCTCCAACTCATCGACATTTACATATTCATCGTCAGTGACATCATCGATCTCCAATGCATCATCCACATCACTATCAAACTGCTCTAAGAGCTGATTTATGGCATCCAAGCCCAATGATTGTCTCCTGCTCGCCATTTTGATAACTGCAAAGAATTAGAATAAATTAGAAATACGCATTCGATGAAAAATGGATCCACTACCAATATATCTAAGGCAAAAAAATAATGTCATGCATGGGTAGCCAGATCATCTAGAAACACTTTCCAACACTATAAAAATATAAGTTTTGCGACAATACTTGCCAATTCCTTACGGTAACATGACTAAGCAAAAAAATGCAAAACAAATAAAAAGGGGCACTCGATGAAAAAGGGCAACGTGCTAATGGTGGTCATTTCAGAAAAAAAAAATTTCAGCCACGTGCTAGGCAAACCATCAAGGAACATTTTCCCACAAATAAACATCTAAATGAATCATTACTCTGTGATAGTTCCTTAGTACGTAGTAATTTTGAAAGAAAAGGGAAAAAACGAAAAAATGGCAATCACAGGAAAATCAAACACATACCTATATATACGCCATATCTGGCTAAAAAAAAAAAGATAGGGATGGGTACCCAGATCATCTATAAACACTTTCCAACACTATAAAAATATAAGTTTTGCGACAATACTTGCCAATTCCTTACGGTAACATGACTAAGCAAAGAAATGCAAAACAAATAAAAAGCGGCACTCGATGAAAAATGGCAACGTGCTAATGGTGGTCATTTCAGAAAAAAATAAATTTCAGCCTCGTGCTAGGCAAACCATCAAGGCACATTTTCCGACAAATAAACATCTAAATGAATCATTACTCTGTGATAGTTCCTTAGTACGTAGTAATTTTAAAAGAAATTGGAAAAAACGAAAAAATGGCAATCACAGGAAAATCGAACACATACCTATATATACGCCATATCTGGCTAAAAAAAAGATAGGCATTGGTAGCCAGATCATCTAGAAACACTTTCCAACACTATAAAAATATAAGTTTCGCGACACTACTTGCCAATTCCTTACGGTAACATGACTAAGCAAAAAAATGCAAAACAAATAAAAAGGGGCACTCGTGGAAAAATGGCCAACATTCTAATATACGGCATCTCAGATAAAAAAAAAAAGACATGCATGTAGTAGCCCTACCATCATGACACACTTTCCAACAAATAAACATGAAAAAAAATCAATACTATATGGCAATTCTTTACTCCGTATTAAATTTTTACAAATATTGAAAAAAAAAACAGAAATTGGCAACCACAGGAAAATATGCCACATACCAATATCTACGGCGTATCTGGCAAAAACAAAGTCACGCATGGGTAGCCAGATCATCTATACACACTTTCCAATGCTATAAAAATAAAAGTTTTGCGATACTATTTGCTAATTTCTCACGGAAAAATGAATTAGCCAAGAAATGAAAAAAACTGAAAAAGGGGCACTCGCTGAAAAATGGCCGACCTTCTAATATACGGCATCTCAGATAAAAAAAAAGACATGCACGTGTTAGCCCAACCATCAAGGCACACTTTCTAACTAATGAACATGAAAAAAAATCAATACTATATGGCAATTCCTTACTACGTAGTAAAATTTTACAAATATTGAAAAAAAAAACCAGAAATTGGTAACCACAGGAAAATACGCCACATACCAATATCTACGGCGTATCTGACAAAAACAAAGTCATGCATGGGTAGCCAGATCATCTAGACACACTTTCCAACACTAAAAAAGCAAAAGTTTTGTGACACTATTTGGCATTTTCTTACGGAAAAATGACTTGGCCAAAAAATGCAAAAAACAGAAAAAGGGGCACTCGCGGTAAAATGGTCCTCGTGGTGATGAACGGCATTTCAACTAAAAAAAAAACCTGCACGTGGTAGCCAAACCATCCAACAATACTTTCCACAACTGATAACCTATACAAGTTGCACCATTCTACGACAATTTCTTAATACGTAATAACTTTGATAATTATGCAACTTACCTTAGAAGGGTAAACTCGGTCGCGCTCGACCCTGACGTGTCTCAGAAATCTGGGAAGGAGTACAGCTACAGCGAAGCACGTCTGGACACTACTAGAGTGTGTAGGCAAGTGACCGACTGCAGGTCGATCACCCACAAATTCAGTCACGGGGGTGAGTCACGTGAGAAAAACATCTTTTGTTTTGACGCTTGGGGTCGCGGACGACCCAGGGTTAACAGTGTTATGTATAATTGTAATAATGTACTATATTATTTCAAGCGTTACAGTTATTGCAGAACATTGCATCATATTGCATGAATAAAACATGTTATGCTTTGTACATAAGTGTAATGATTTGTTTTGGTATTAGGATTCAAACATTTGTTGATTACCTCAGAGATAGGATGTAATTCTTTATAGTTTTGTACTGGAGTAGGATTTAAGTCTTTTCAGAGCGATGCTCTTTTGTTTAGCAATGTTTTGGTTTTGTCAGATTGTGTATGACGCTCCACACACACTTAGGAGTCAGCTGTCATAGAGCAATGTAGCCACAAGATATCATTAAACTTGTATTTTAAGAATACCAACGTATCATTAAATCCCACCAAGAAAAATTGACGACCAAAGATGGGATCAGCTGAGAAATAAATACTAACAATTCTTCATCTATGTTCCAGGTAATTATTATGGTTGATAGAAACTTCCTATCAACTCATACCCAACAATTGACGACAAAAGATGGGATCAGCTGAGAAATAATTACTAACAATTCTTCATCTATGTTCCAGGTAATTACTATGGTTAATAGAAACTTCCTATCTACTCATACCCAACAATTGGCGACGCCCAGGAGGACGAACACACGCAGAAGTAACATTAGGCCTTATGTAGAAGGACGGCCAGCACAAGAGGAAAATCGCCCAATGAAGATTGTACAAGCAGCAGAACAGGAATTTCATCAAACAAAAAAAACAAGAAAGGGTGAAATTTAAAGTTGGGTAGGCTACAAAACAGGTAGGAAGTAAACTTGTGACTGCAGAACAGTAGCTTAACCTAATCTAGGTATTAAGGTAAGACTCAAAATGCCTTTTGATATAGAACATACCGAACGCTTCAGCATCACTGCTGAGCCCAATTCTGTTGCAACACGATGGCAACAGTGGTGTGAGGAATTTAAGATTTATTTAGAAGCATTAGGGAACATGAAGGATGCCCGAAAGAAGGCATTATTACTTCATACTGCAGGTAGGGAAGTTCGGGAAGTATTTAAGACTTTGCAGCCTACAGATGACACAAGTGAAGCTGCAATTAAGACTCTTACCACATATTTTGCTCCTCACGTCAATAAATTTTTGGAAAGATACTAGTTTTCAGCGCAGGCTTATCAGAAAGAAAATGAAAGTTTAGATGCATTTGTGACTAGACTAAAGAATTTAGCCGTTTCATGTGAATTTCTAGAGTTAGAAGATGTTATCATAGATCAAGTGATTGCACATTGCACATCACAAGAGCTAAGAAAGAAATTATTGCAAGATAAAGATTTAACATTAAAAAAGGTATTGATAACAAGCAGAGCTTTAGAAACATCAAATAGGCAAAGTAACATAATAGGTAGTTCTACAAGCAATAATATGGAAAATTCTAAAATTAATTCCGTAGGTTCCAAGTGGAAAACCAATGAGAATCAGAGAAGGAATATGTCAAAGCCTAGTCATAGAAAAGTGCCTAACACTAATGTTCATAAATATCAGAATAAGGCTTATACACAGAAACAACAGGAAAAACCCAAGCGTTATAGGTGTGGTAAAACTGATCATCTTGCATACGAAGCAAAGAAATGCCCTGCTACTGGACAGACATGCCAGAATTGCAGAAAGATGGGTCATTTTGCAACTGCTTGTAGATTCCCTAAACATTACGCAAAGAAAATAAATGCTACACTTGATACTATTGTTCAAGAGAATAATGTGGAAAATGTTCATGATAATCAGGTTAGGTCAGAAACTGATTTTGCGTTTCGCATTAATTCCGTCAACAAAGGTGCAAAGAAACACATCATGGTAGAAGTAATCATAAATGGTAAACCAATTTTGATGCAAGTTAACACAGCAGCCGATGTATCAATTATGTCTGAGAAAACGGCTAAAAGCATTCCTAATTTGTTATTAGAAGGTACAAATAGAGTTTTGAAAGGTTATAATGGTTTTGATATTCAGGTGATAGGTGCTTCAAACGTAGAAGTACAGTACAAAGAACAAAAATGAGAGAGAATGCCATTAACAGTACTAAAAGGTAATGGACAAACTTTGCTAGGTTTAGATTGGCTACAGTATTTGAAGTTAGATTGGCCTAGTATTTTGAAGGTTACAGGTAGACAAGATGAAAACAAAAATGAAATATCTATGGATAATATCATATCAGAGTTTCAAGACATATTTGAAGATAAAGTAGGTACAGTAAAGAACGCAAAGGCAATTTTAGTTTTGAAACCTGACAGTTCTTCTAGATTTTTTGCTCCGAGACCAGTACGGTATGCATTGAAAAGTGCAGTTGAAACAGAAATCAGGAGATTAGAAAATGAAGGTTCCTGGGAAAGGGTTACATATTCAGATTGGACTACGCCATTAGTTCCTATTGTGAAGGAAAGTGGACAGGTTAGGTTATGTGGAGATTACAAAGTAACGTTAGATCCACAACTGCAAGTAGCTCAACATCCATTACCAAATCCGAAAGACATGTTTGCAACTATGTCAGGATGCAGTGTTTTTTTCTAAATTAGATTTAAGACAAGCATTTCAACAGCTTCCCATGGATGAAACTTCACAAGAATTATGTACAGTAAATACATCCTTAGGTTTGTTTAGATCAAAGAGACTACCTTATGGAGTTGCAAGTAGTCCAGCTATATGGCAACAAACTATGGATAAGATTTTTTCAGGAATGCAAGGAGTATTCATTTTTATAGATGATATTTTAATTGCTGGTAAAGACACAAGAGAACATAGAGAAAGATTGCGAACAGTTCTGAAGAAGTTGAAGGAACATAATATTAGAGTAAATAAGAACAAATGTATTTTAGAAGTTGATTCAGTGGAATACTTAGGTTTTGTAATAAATGGCAAGGGTATTCACAAAACTAAAGAGAAGATTAAAGCTGTACAATCATCAAAAGTGCCAGAAAATGTTAAGGAATTACAATCATTTCTAGGTTTAGTAACATTTTATGGGAATTTCATTCAGAATTTGTCTACAATTGCACACCCATTGTATAATCTGTTGAATAAGGGCGAAGAATGGAAGTGGACAAAAGAGTGTCAGGAATCTTTTGAAAGAATCAAGCAGGAAATAACATCACCTACATTCTAAGTACCTTATCAAATGGATTATCCAGTTAAATTAGTATGTGATGCATCAAACATAGGTTTAGGTGCAGTATTATCTCATGTAATGCCAGATGGAACAGAAAAACCAATTGCATTCACTTCTAGAGTATTGAACAAGGCAGAAAGGAATTACTCTCAAATAGAAAAGGAAGGTTTAGCATTGGTTTATGGAGTTAAAAAATTCCATATGTATCTTTATGGTAGGAAACAGTTCACACTTGTTACAGATCATAAACCTTTATTAGCAATATTGGGTCCAAAAGCAAGTTTACCTACGTTGGTAGCTGCAAGACTACAACGTTGGGCAATTACGTTAGCAGCGTACCACTATGATATAGAATACCGTCCAACATCAAACATGGGTAATGCAGATGCTTTATCCAGATTACCCGTAGACAAAGCTCCAGAGGAGTTTGATGACAGTGTTCTGTTAATTTCTGTATATGATATACCAATAATTGCAAAAGATGTAACACACAGTACCAAGAGAGACCCAGTACTTAGTAAGGTTTTGGAGAGTATAATGACAGGTAGGGACTTATGTGGAAAAGAGGAAAACTGTAAACCTTATAAGGATATATGGTATGAACTGAGTGTAACACAAGGAATAGTGAAGAGAGGTTCAAGGGTAGTTATTCCTAATTCACTGAGAAATAAGGTTTTGTCTGAAATACATGCTGATCACCAAGGTATTGTAAGATAAAAGTCAATTGCGAGAACTTTTGTATGGTGGCCAGGTGTAGATAAAGATGTGGAATCTTATATAAAGAACTGTATGAATTGTGTTATGCAACAGAACAATCCTCAATTTGCTAGAATGCACCCGTGGGAGTTACCCAGGTATCCATGTCAAAGAGTACATATAGATTTTGCAGGTCCTTTTTTAAATTACCTGTTTTTGATAGTAGTAGATGCTTACAGTAAGTGGCCCGAAATTATCACAATGAAGACAACAACGTCTTACGCCACAATAAAAGAGTTAATGCAAATTTTTTCTACGCACGGTATTCCAGAAAGAATTGTTACAGATAATGGTCCACAATTTACCTCACAAGAGTTTAAAGAATTTTGTAATGTCAATGGTATAAAGCATACATTTTCAGCTACATATCATCCATCTACTAATGGAGAGGCTGAAAGATTTGTCCAAACGTTTAAACACAATATGAAGTGTAGAAAAGCAAATTCAGGTAATATATTTTGGCATGTATCAAAATTTTTATTGTCTTATAGAACAACGCCGCACAGCACAACAGGCATGACACCCTCAAATTTGTTGATGGGGAGGAGGATAAGGTGTAAGTTAGATTTGTTGTATCCAAGTTTGCAAAGTGATTTAGAAGATAAAGGGTATAAACAAGTAGTAAAGCTTCCTAATGTAAGACATTTTTTACCTTTGTCTGATGTCATGGTAAGATCGTACAACACTCCAGAGAAGTGGGTACCAGGAGAGATTGTAAGAGAGAAAGGAAATTTACATTATGATGTTCGTGTTGGTGATAATGTTGTAAAACGTCATGTTGATCAATTACAGCCGTTAAACAGAAAGACAGTAGAGCATGTGAATGTTAGAGATGAGAAACTTATAGAAGTAGTTAAATCAAATGAGCCAAATATTAACCAAGATGGTCCAACATCCAATGTAGATTCAGAACCAATTCATGTACCAGTACAAGATGAGGTTAAAGCGCTTCCTAATAGGATTAACAGAGGAAAGCCCCCTGAGAGATTAGATTTATGAAGATTTTTACAATGTCAAGTTAAGGGGGAGGAGACTGTTATGTATTATTGTAATAATGTACTATATTATTTCAAGTGTTACAGGTATTGCGCAACATTGCATCATATTGAACGAATAAAACATGTTATGCTTTGTACATAAGTGTAATGATTTGTTTTGGTATTAGGATTCAAACATTTGTTGATTACCTCAGAGATAGGATGTAATTCTTTATAGTTTTGTACTGGAGTAGGATTTAAGTCTTTTCAGAGCGATGCTCTTTTGTTTAGCAATGTTTTGGTTTTGTCAGATTGTGTATGACGCTCCACACACACTTAGGAGTCAGCTGTCATAGAACAATGTAGCCACAAGATATCATTAAACTTGTATTTTAAGAATACCAACGTATCATTAAATCCCACCAAGAAAATTTGACGACCAAAGATGGGATCAGCTGATAAATAATTACTAACAATTCTTCATCTATATTCCTGGTAATCATTATGGTTAATAGAAACTTCCTATCAACTCATACCCAACAAACAGGAGGTCAACTACGAATGGAAATGCTGTTGTAAACTTTGCAAACAATATGATTAGAGAAGAGGTGGCAAACAAAATTCAGATATTGGTGGCTGACACTAAAACGAGAAAAATCGGAAAACTAAAACCCAAAATAATGATATGCAATGTATACAATGATGATGATGATGTAGTAAATGTTTTCATTCAAAAAAATACCTTCCTGGACCATATCCAAAACATAGAAGACAAGATAAGTGTAGCCCTGAAGAAAAATGCCTCGGGTGGGGTGGGGGGGGGGGGACAACGCACCATGTGCTGAAATGTGATACTGAAGTTTGGAGGGCTATTCATGATAATGGGAACAAAGTTTCGTTACCATATGGTTTCTTTAACACACGTGATAGGTACCACATCATCACCTGCTACCACTGTCAGAGGTATGGACATTTTGAAAAAGATTGCAAGTCTAAGAATGAAGATAAAGTCTGCGGGAAATGTTCAGGGAGACACTCCACCAGGGAGTGTAATTCGGAAGTGCCAAAGCGTATAAACTACACAAAGTTAAACAGACCAAGTGACCATACAGTAAATTCTAGAGACTGTAATGCTTTTGACTTGGAATTGAAAAGACTAGTGGAAAATACTGATCATGGTTACTAGTGATGTCATAAACTGTGGCTATGTAAATATAAACTCTGTAGGTAATATGACTGTTCAAATTCGAGAACTGATAAACAAGAAATATTTAGATATACTAGCATTATCTGAAACATGGCTAAATAACTTGGACAAGGTAAAGATCACTGAAATGACGCCCCTCACACATACTTTCTTCCACATACTGAGAGAAGGTAGGGCTGGTGGGGGTGTCGGAATATCTATTCAAAGAAGTTATTCAAATCTCAAAACGTTGAATAGAATTAGTGTAACAAGCTTTGAATATATAGAAATAAAATCTATGCCAAAAAATGGAAGAATATCCTTTGTAACAATCTACAAACCTCCTAGAACAAACTCTAGTATCTTTTTTGAAGAATTCGGTGCTCTTATTGGGATGATTATCATGGAGAATAACGAATTAGTTATTGTTGGAGACTTAAAGTTTTGGATTGATGATGCATCAAATCCTGACGCTTTGGCATTTAGTGAGTTACTAGAATCATATCGACTATTGAATAATGTCGACTGCACAACTACTTTAACTGGGCATACGCTAGACTTAGTTCTAAGTGATGACATGAATAATATTTTATCTGATATAAAAGTCGAAGAGAAATGTTCTAACTCCCCAGTACACAAACTTACTTCGTTTAGTCTACCTTCACAGAAACATGCATTAGTAAAGAAAATAAACTTTAGACATAGATAAAATTTTTCTCCTACTGTATTTGTTGAAGAAGTTACAAAGAAAATAAATGATGCTATCAACATTACTACATTCCCTGTGATCATGATGACCAACGTCTGTTAGGAGCTAAGTGTGCTAACTGTCTTATGACCACTTATAATTAAGTGAGTAAAAGTGTATATGATACCATGCGCTCACCGATGGAAAAGACTATAACTGTAAAAGATCAATATCCTTGGTTTGATGGAGACTCTTTGGTAAAAAAAAGGGGAAAAAACGTGAAGAAAGAAAGTGGAATAAGTTAAAAAACTGAAAGTACTTGGGTAGAATACAAAACTGCTGCGTGTCAATATAACTACCTACTAAGAAGGAAAAAAAGTGGATACTATCAGAGAAAGATCCTTGAAGCAGCAACAGACATAAATAAGTTATATCGTCTCCTGATTAGTATAATGGGAAATGTAAAAGAAAAGAAGCTACTTAATGGATACAGTGACCAGGAACTAGCAAATAATTTTCTAGTATTCTTTAAAAACAAAATTGAAAATATAAACAGGTCATTTGATAAACTGTGTTATTATCAGTATTGACTACTGCAACTCTATCTACTACAATTTACCAAAAGTGTAACTTGAGAAATTATAAAACATGATACACAGAGAAAAAAGACTGATAAAAGGTGTCCCAGCTAGATAAAAGGATCACCCCTATACTAATCGATTTACACGAGCTGCCGATTAGAGCAAGAATTAAATTTAAAATATGTACAGTAACCCACCAAGTTATCGGAACCGGACCAAGTTATCGGAACCGGGCGTCCAAAATACTTGAGAGAATTGCTACATATTGCGCAGCCAACAAATCATGTCGACACGAGAAAAGTTACGGATGGCTTCAAACTGTTGGAACCTAGATTTATGTCTACTTTAGGGTCCAGACCCTTTTAATATTCGGCCCCGAGACTATATAATAAGCTCCCACGAAACATTCGAATGATTGAAGACATTAAGGCTTTCATGAGGAAACTGAAGAGTTTCTTTTTTAATGAGTCTGTTGACAGTGACGATTTAACAGTAAATGAACAATATGTGATCTGAATCGTTAAATACTCTGAACGAACAAGGTAAAAAGACAGTGGAGGTCCTGTAGAGAGTGGGGTTTCTGTGCTGTATGGGACCGGAAAAGCAGCAATCAAAGTAAGTAGGTAAGTAAAGTATCTGTCAGGGCACCCGCTGCTGCTGATTCGACGACGAGGTTCTCCATTACAAGGACATTTGGTAGCACCTCAACTGCTTCTTATAATTGGCTGATAGGGCCGTGCTTCGATCCTGTTTCTCCCATGACGGGAAACTCAACATGTCAGCAATAGTCAGAGTACCGTTTTCGTATCCTACAGGAATATTGCCGTGTCGTCCTCTCGGGGATGAGAGTGTTTCCTCACAAAGGGATCCTCCCTTGGGGGCTGGCTGTTCCAGCCGGTATCGGTGGAAGGGTACTAATGTCTCTACCCTACTGGTCCTCCATGGGTGACTGGTTTACGCCACCTCTCCTGGCTGCTGTTCTCGACACCATTTTCAGGATTTTCTTCTTACTTCTTCCTAAGGACATCCTTCATGCCTTATTTTCTTTCGTTGTCATTCACTGCTTTCTTAAATTATTTTTTTTCTTCTTATTGTTCTTCTCTTCTTATGAGATGTCTGTCTCTTGTTCCATGTGTGTCCTCATTCCCTTCCTCTTATTCTTTTTCTTATCTTATCATTGTTTGGGTCTTCTGCCTTTTGAGTCTATCTGTATTTGCTGTGGCACTCCCTCTTTGGCTCATTTTCCAACACTTGTTTTTAATGCCGCTTCCTCCGCTTCATATCAACCCTGCCACCAATTTATCACTTACTTTCACGGCAAATATTATTAATGGTGAGAGGCTGATATAAAAGGAGCATGAATCTTCTTTAAAGTGAATGAATGAATGCCTTTTTAATGTGGTTTAGTGAAGAAAAAAATGTTTCACATGCATATGTTGACGAGAAAATTGTTAGCATTGCTTTTACGATTTTTTTTAGAGCACAGAACGTTTCAGGGATGCTATTCCAAGCAAATAACAGTTCTTCATTTTGATTACAAGAGTTAGAGTCTGGCTCTTGTAATCTGTCTTGCTCGCGTTCTTCTAAATCAGGCCTAAGATTGATAAACTTCTCTTTCCAAATGGAACTTTATTGGAATTCTACTAACTCCATTTCCAAATTATCTAAGTTTAACCATTCAAACGAAGCTATTTTCAGCTTTGTAAAATTTGCAGTCAGGATATTTCATGCAAAGTAATATTTCTTCAAGCTCCTGAAATTGGGAAAATCTTGATGAGAATTGGTCTCTTAGAGAGCTTAATACTGATAACAAAAAAGTTTCTCCATTATCCTTGATAGTCTGATCTTGTTCACTCAGTTCTTCACAGTTCTTTTGCAGCCTCGGAAAGTACTTGTAACTTTTAGTTTCTAAATCACGTTGGAAAATAATGAGCTTACTTTTAAAAGCAAAGATAAAACCAAACATAATATCAATACTTTTACCATAGCCTTGTAGCTTAACATTTAACTCATTTAGGTGCACTGATAGATCAGTGAAGAACTTTAGCCTACTGAGCCAGGCAGCATCATCTAACTCAGGAAAATATCTATTATTTTTTTATGCTTAGAAAGAGCTTTATCTCATTAAACCACTACACAAATCGTTCAAGAACTTTTCCCCTACTAAGCCAACGTACATTATTGTACATTAACAATCCATTATAAGCAGATTCTACTTTGTTTAGTAGTAAGCTTAATTCACGTTTGTGCAATGCTCGTGCTGATATCAGGATAACTACCTTAGTGACGACTGATGTCAAATCACTGAGTTCTTTCAACCCAATTTTAGCACACAGTACTTCTTGGTGTTTAATGAAGAGAAAAGGTAAAATGGGATGACCCACTATTTCTGTGAAAAGTTTTACAAATCCAACATGACGGCCAATCATGTTGGGAGCACCATCTGTAGTTACTGACACGATTTTTGACATATTGATGTTTTTTTCACGCAACATATGTACTAAAATGTCACATATATCTTTTCCTGTGGTATATATTGACAAAGTTTCTAAACTAAGCAATTCTTCATACATTTTATGCCCACTACAATACCTGTCCAAGATAGCCAGTCGAGCAGACGATGTGATGTCAGTAGTTTCATCAAGACAAATTGAAAAGAAATAACAGTCAGTCAAGTCGTTTCCTATTTGACTCGCTATATTAGAGCGCATGTCCACTACCCGTGTTTTAACTGTGTTTCTTGAAACAGGTAACTATTTTATGCGCTTGATAATAGCATCTCTGTCCTTGAAATAGTCAAACAAATAAGGTTCATAGTCCACAAAAACACTTTTAAAAAACTCGCCATCACGGAAAGGTTTTCCATGCTTAACAATACTGTGTGAAAGACTGAAACTTGCTGAGACCAAATCTGAATGTCCACATTCGTATCCAAACACATTTCTCGATTGAGCAGTTTTCTTTCTCAGCTCTTACTTGATAAACTCTTGAGGATCTTCATCACTTTTTTATAATAACCACTTGTGATTTGTTTCGCAATGTCTTTTCACATTCCATGTTCTGCTCACAACATGTTCATCACATAAGATGAAAAGAGCTTTGCTTTTTCTTTCAATAACGTCATATTGATTAGTCCAGCATTCTTGGAAATCCCTGTTACTTCGGTTTTCAGATAATCTAAATTTCTTACTGGTAATTATGATTAATAGGGATGTAATAAGAAATATTGTTAATATATGGCACAGTTCATGCTGATCGCAGAAGAAAGATAAAATTTGAAGGACAGATAGGAACATAAAACGATGTCCGTAACCTCCGGCTTAGATAAATAATGATGACAATGAGGCAGAAGCAGAAAATGTTCACTTAAGCTTAGCCCCAGTTACACCTTGTTCGGCATCTGTAAAAGGAAGGAAGTGATTGTTTAACAGTATTTACATTTTTAGCATAGATAATTAGTGTTATTTAGTAAATTGCTAAACGCTTGTAAAAGGACAGACTTAACACACAGGAGAGAGAGAGAGAGAGAGAGAGAGAGAGAGAGAGAGAGAGAGAGAGAGATGGGGAGAGACTATTTTTTTCATTATAGCTTTATATACTAAGCTTAAAATTTTCTATCAACTTTTCACCAGTGTGTCAGCCAGAATCCCTTTGCGTGTCACAAGTGACACGTGTGTCATAGTTTTGCCATCACTACTTTCTTTTTACATCATTCAATAACTGGCATGACATTTTTGGTAGACACGGGTCTATGAAGTTCTCTTCTACCAAGGCTACTCTCCAGGACACAACGTAGTCTGTCTAAGGCTGCCGACATTCGCCTGATAGTTGCCAATGTATCTGCGATAGCACCCCCCCCCACCCCCATGGTTATAAAACTCTTACATTATCTTTTGGAAGTGCCAAATATAATTGGAAATTTCATGTGGTTGACCTCACATTGCCAATCCTCAGTATGGAATATGTCTCACATTTCCGCCAATAATTAGTTAGCTTGAATTCATACTTGATGACACCTCTTCAACCGGTCCTTACAAACTCGCTCTCCGCATCAGCGCACCTACAGATGCTTACGCCTATTCCTCACATCGTATCCGAAATTTTTCCGTCCAAAACTTTGTAAAACACACGGTTCCCACCAAACATGGTATTTATCACCATAACAAGTCGTCGGGGCCCCCAGTGTTTGCCAGATTCAGGCGTGTAACACCGAATCGTTTGGGAGCCGCTAAAGAGACGTATGCCGAAATAGAAGAAATGAGCCTTTGCCAAAAGGCTTCAAGTTCATGGTCGTCACCCTTACATATCATCCTGAAGAAAGATGCCTGTCTGCGTCTATGTGTGAGTTACAGGTGCCTGAACACTCAGACAGAACCAGATCACTATCAAACATCGCCAATATGACTTCTTACCTGCATAAAACGAAGGCTTTCTCCACGTTCGACTTCCTAGAGGGTATAATCGGGTGCCCATGAACCCAAAAAACATCCCAAAGACTGCCATCACCACCCCAATTGGTACCTACACCTCCAATTATTTATGTTTCGACCTTCATAGTGATGGGGGCACGTTTCCACTTCTTATGGATAGCATCTTAGGGGACCTCACTTCTGTGTATGTTACAAAGACAATATGCTCGTGTTTTCTTACTCCAAAGAGGAACACCTCCGTCACCTATGCATCATGCTTAACAGAAGGGCCTTGTAGTCCGGTAAGACAAGTGTACTTTTGGTGCCAATGAAGTATCATTCCTAGGGCACCACATCACTTCTGAAGGAGTTTATACCCTCAGTGAAAAGGTAGCAACCATTCAAAACTTCCTCACTACCTCAACCATCAAAGTACTGCAAGAATTCTTGGGCATGATCAACTATTATCACCATTTCCTGCCAGCCATCACTGCCACTCTAGCCCCTCTCTATGCCTCCTTCATCGGCACGCCAAAATACCTGAAGAGGGGCCCTTTGTAGAAGCAGCCTTCTGCAATGCAAAGAATGCCCTATCAACTGCTGCTGCTCTTATTTTTCCCGTGTCACAAGCTTCTCTCCTCCTCTCCTCCGATGCCAGTAACATTGCTAATGGTGCAATACTCGAGCAGTTGGTCAACAGTTCACCCCGCCCATTGGCCTTCTTCTCTAGAAAACTGTCCAAAGCAGAATCCGGCTACTCTACCTTCGACTGCGAATTGCTGGGGTGCATTTGGTTGTCCGTCTCTTACTTTACTTTTTAGAAGGTACTACCTTCTTCATTCGCATGGACCAAATGCCTTTGGTGTATATCTTCACTCAACAGTCCGATGCCTGGTCCGCCAGCCAACGCTAGCATCTAAATATAATTGTACCCTTCAACATATCCCTGAGAAAATGAATCCTGTTGACGATGCCCTGTCAAGAAACACATTGGGTGCCATTCACATAAGATTGGATTACAATGCCTTGGCAGTAGCCCAACAGAAAGATCTAGAGAACAAATTATGAAGGACATCCGGCACATCCCTTAGTTGGAAAGACGACCCCCTCGACAATTCCTATGCCATCCTGCTCTGTGACGTCATTACTGGTGGACGTTGACTTAGATTTGGCACAGCATTACTAAAGATGCTAAGGATCGAGTCCACGCCTGTACTTCATGCCAAACTTTGAAAGTACATCGACACAGAAATTTAGGATTGGGCACCTTTCCTCAAATTCAGAGTTGTTTTGATCACATTCACGTCGATGTACTAGGTCACCTACCCACATCACATGGACATCGTTACCTGTTTACCCTCATCGAATTCTCCACTCGTTGGCCTGAAGCCCTTCCGATGGAAACTGCAACATCTGCCTTATGTACGTCTACCTAAATCTCAGCATCGATAGCAAGATTTGGTATCCATGAGCATATTACTTCTGACAGGGATACCACATTCACCTCTCTATTGTGGACATCATTAGCGAATCTCCTTAAAATCACCCCTACATCAGACCATTGCCTACAACCCTGCTGCTAACGGAACGGAAGGGTTGAACGTTTGCATCACACCATCAAAGCAGTTTTGATATCCCACTGCAAGAAATACAACTGGTCTACCCAGCTTCCCCGAGTCCTCCTGTGACTAATAACCACTCCTAAAGACGCCCTGGATGTCTGGGCAGCTGAAATGGTGTATGACGACCTATTGTTCATTCCTGCTATATTTTTTTGGTCTGCAACCCCCTACGACAATCTCCAGCGCCTACTTACATGACCTCAGCTAAGCAACACGTACCAAAAGATTTGCACTCTGCAATGCCTGTTTTCCTGCTCAACAACACTAGCAAGCCACAGATAACTTCCACTTAAACGGGCCCTTTTTTTAATGATCCGTCGCAGTCCACAGGCTTTCTTACTCAACGTTCACAGCAAAGAAGACTAGGTCTCCATTGATTGCCTAAAACCTACTTAGCTCCTGCAAGATGACCCGCCTACAGTATGCCTCTCAAAATCAGGCCGCCCCATTTCATATATGTATCTCTTTTAGGGGGGCGGGGCCATGTACCACACGTTTATCATAACATTCTCGTTCACCGTAACGGTATTCTTATTCGTGAAAATAGAGAATGATCTTTTAAGACATCACATGGATCTTCTTTTTTTGAATAAGAAAATCTTATCTTAACACAGACATCATGAGAATACCTTATTGTAAATAAAAACTTTTTGCTTTTTTTAGAATTATGGAAAATGCTTTATTGTACATAAACGAAACTCCATTAAAAAGAATGAGATTGATTTATTGTAACAGAAAACTTTGCTGTAATCACACAGGCCAAAAATTATTCACCGTACAGGCGAGAATTTTTCCTATATTCGAACACTATGAAAATAATTTGCAGTGAATGATAAAAGCTTCAGTTTACTTGGACAACGCTAAAAACATTTATTGTTAAAACGAAAATTTGTACTATCTGTTCACTTTTTGGCTGAGTGGATCCTGTGCTGGTTCTCGTGTAAATCGAAGGTCAATGATCCAAATCATGAAAAAAGTAATATTCTTCTTAATGCAATTGTTGCTCCACATTTCTCTATGGCCTTTGGTCTAAGAGTTGAAAGCAGGGTTTGTAAATGATCATACTCTAGGGATGATACCAGTTTAAACATCGTTAATTCTTTTAAAAAAAAAACTCAAGGAAACAATGTTTTATTGAGTATTATGCTGAACTTTGGAATATAAATGAAAAGATGGAGTAATTTTCAATTACATATTCTTCTCTCTCTCTCTCTCTCTCTCTCTCTCTCTCTCTCTCTCTCTCTCTCTCTCTCTCTCTCTCTCTCTCTCTCTCACACACACACACACACATATACACACAAACACACACACCGGAACAAAAAAGTTATAATACGTCCCGTTTCCTAAATCTGAGACAGAGAAAAGTAAATATCGATTTTAAAATACGAAGGAAATATCTTGCAAATTTGGATATTCGCAAGAATTAAGGAAGCGTTTGGTCAGTTTAAATGAGTCTGTGATTCAGGTCGAGACCAGCCGAGTTCCATTGAATATTCCATTTCCTTCATGAGCTTTTGCTCGCTGTGATATGCCACTGATGAAATCATTGTCAGGCAGACGTTAGGATCAGCTATCACACGCTATATATACCCAGTAAAAGATAGACACATTATTTAGCAGGAACTGTTTTTGTTGAAATTCTGGATTCTGTTTTTTACGAGACATGAAATTTTGAGTTTTTGTTATTATGAAAACGATTTTACTTTTGTAAAATGATACACCAACCTCTTATGCATTAATCACTGATACATAATTCAATATGAAAAAGGAGATATATCGACTAAGAGTTATCAACTTCCAATACTATGGATTTCAGAATTAACCAAACTATATTTTTAATAATCCTCTTTCTCATAATAGTTGGTCGTGAGAGAGAGAGAGAGAGAGAGAGAGAGAGAGAGAGAGAGAGAGAGAGAGAGAGAGAGAGAGAGAGAGAGCATCTGCGTGTAATTGGTGAGTATTGTTAATCTTACATACAATAAACACCTCTTAATTGCGACGCCAATTTTACTGAGAATTAGCATAATTGCTGTGAACTTTGGATAAAATCGTTCCAAATGATGAGAAAAATAGTAAGGAAAAATACGTAATTGCACTGAAGCTTGTAAAATTATATTTGTTTGATAGATGAATATTTAGTATTCATATGCTAAACCATCTCTTTGATTTTGTTGTTTATAAAGAATCTACAGTATAATGGTATTCAACCATATTATCATTATCTCCTCTTACGACTATTGACGCAAAGGGCCTCAGTAAGATTTTGCCATTCATCTCTCTGTTGAGCCTTTAAATCAGTACTTCTCCATTCATCCTCTCCTATTTCACGCTTCATAGTCTACCGCCATATAGGCCTGGGTTCTTCTAACTCTTTTAGTGCCTTGTGGGGCCCGGTTGAGATTTTGGTGAACTAATCTCTCTTCGGAGTGCGAAAAGCTTGCCCAAACCATCTCCATCTACCCCTCACCATGATCATATCCACATATGGTACTTGAGTAATCTCTTATATAGTTTCCTTTATATTCCTGTTTAGCCATTTAACTCCCAATATTCTTGTGAAAGCTTTGTTCTCAAATCTGCAATATCTATTGGATATTGTTTCATTGTCATTGCAGCATTCATGGCCTATTAGGAGCACCGATCATACTACATTGATAAATAGCCTAATTTTCATATGTAATTTAAGGTGATTTGATTTCAAAAATTTTACTTAACATAGCCATTGTCAGATTTGCTTTTTTTCCATCTTTCATTTAACTCCAATTCTAAAGACCCTTTATTAGAGATAACAGTTCCTAAATTTCTAAAGGATTCCGCTATCATTAATCCTTTCTCCTTCCAATAATATTTCATCTTCCATTGCATATTCCGTTATCATCATCTCTCTATTTCTTCTATTTATCTTAGACCCAACAACATTTAACATTTCATGCAATCTGATAAGCAAACTTTGTAAGTCCTGTGGTATTTTGCTCATAAGGACAGCGTCATCAGCAAAATTTTTGCTAATTTCTTGTTACCAGTACAGTCCAATCCTTCCCCGCTATACCCAACTGTTTTATGTATTACAAAATTCATGAAAAGGATAAATAACATTGGCGACAACACATTCCCTTGCAGTACTCCACTAGTCACTGGAAATTCATTTGATAGGACCACATCAACATTAACTCTATACCTGCCATGCTCATGAACAGACTTATTAAAATCTACATATTTAAGAAAAACTCCATAATATTGCCGAACTCTCCACAAAATTGGCCTGTGCACACTGTCAAAGGCTTTTTCATTGTCCAGAAAAGGCCATCAAAAGTCGATATTAACAGTAAAGAATATATACCATATTAATGCCGATAAAAGATATATTCATATCTGAGTGTTTGCGTTTTGGGATTGCTAGTCATGTCTGTGAGTTCCCTCTTGTATGTTGGTAAATTCTGTGCTGCAACTCCAGAAGCCAATGTACCTGAGATAGAACCCAGCATTGTCCATGGTCATATAATTAGTATCAATGGCTTCTGTTGCATTACAGATTCAAGGACTGAATTGCTAGGAAAATAAATTCACATAAGTGATATATGTGATAAAACTTTAAATAATAGAATGCTAAATCAACTGAAAGTAATGAAATTTAAGTGACACTTACAGAAACTTGAATTACTTAATGCTAGTAAGCATATCTATATCCATTTTAACTAAGTGCCTTGACCAGGAGATCCTCTAATGCTAGTGTTCACCGGCTTCAGGCGAATAAAAAATACAGAGGCGAATGTTTTGACTAATGTTATCATGGCCACAAAGTACTGTCCTTCGTATCTACAAAATATAAGATGTGCATAAGACTTATCCAGTATGTAGTGACAATATAAATGCATAAGACGTATATGTTATGTAGTGACAATATAATATGTAGAACATTTGATGACGATTTTATGACTTACCTTGAGATCATAGATACCTGGTGTTCTGGGCCATATGCACTCAAGATGAGTGTCTTGCATTGCCTCCTGGAACTGTAATCAGTTATTTAATTTCTGGGTGACATATCACAATGAATATTCTGAAAATAAAGATTTCTTCTTTTGGATGAAAATCATTTGTGCAAGATGGTTATTAGGCGCTATCAGAGGGGTGACGTGAATGCAAGTAGATTTTATTCAACAGATAAATACCATACTTGATGGTAACCGTGAGCGCTTGGTGAGGTTAAGGATGGAAGACTTCTGGTTGTGACATAAAGAAGTGGATTTAGGCTTCCATGGGTGTGCTCATGTGGAGTGCGAGGTCGTAGGGCACGGGTTGAAGAGGTGTCGATGAGTCAAAGTCCTCATTGAATAATCGTCGATGCCCCACATCAACCAGGAGGTTAAAATGTGCAAGGAAATCAGCACCGAGTAGAGACAATGTTACGTCGGTAACAAGAAACTTCCAATGGTATTTGGCGTCCCTAAAAAATAGTGTGAGTTTCTTGTACGTGTGAATGGGCATCTGAGATCCGTTGACAGCTACCAGGTGAATGTCAATAAGCTTCGGAGGACTACGTTGTGTCCTGAAGAGTCACTTTGGTAAAAGGGAAAGGCAAGCACCAGTATCTACCAAAATCACGCACTTGTACCTGCATCATATGTAAGGGATTAAAGGCTGCTCATGACTGGAAGAGGCCAGGGACAGGGACATTGGCCAAGCAAGCAAGAAAATGCCCTAATGACTGGACACATAAACATATCTTAAGCACCCAAGCACCCTCTCCCCCCAAGCTAAGACCAGAGAGGGCCAGGCAATGGCCGCTGATGGCTCAGCAAGAACCCCTAAAGACTCCATAAAATGCCTCATCCTTAGCTCACAAGCAGGGTAAGATTGCAGCGACCAAAGGATATAACGAGTTTAAGCCTGACTCGAACCCCAGTCTGGCAATCACCATACAAAGACGTTACCATCAGGCTACTACAACCCTTGAAAAGATTAGTGACGGGGGATGCCACCACTACAAATGATGGCCTACTTAGAAAATTTTTGGCCACTAACAACCGTCCACAAATTTTATTGGAGCAGCCCTGAATCTGGAGTGGTAGTACTAACAGAATTGCAGCTGTTGGGTGTTAGTAAGCGGTTAGAGTGTGATTGAGGGTTGCATATGTGGGTAGTGGGCAGCTTTGTAGCTGCTCTGACATGCAAGGGGGGGGGGGGCGTCTGTGTATTATCTCCTTCAGGTCGTCTTCCGTCAGTGTTGAGTAGTTATCCTCTTTGTCAGGATTGGAGGCGTTGAAGGAACTGGCTGTCTATAAGGACGTCGACTATAGTCTTCAGGTTCTTCATGGGAAAGGTATCGACATTGAGGATACCGGTACATACAGGTTCAGGTAGGAGTCATACCCAAAGGGCACAAAGTAGGTTTAATTCCGGAGAAGAGCCATATGTGGCAGGTTGCAAGCGAGTGATACTGGTTCTTTCCCTGAGGGCGAGTGAAGCCCTTTGGTCCCACGATAGCTATTGAGAGAGCTGGGCAGCTAAAGATGGTGAGTACTGCTCCAAGAAGTATGTTTTGAGAGTATCATCCACTTTTTGGGCGTCCTCTCGGTCACAAAGACAATCAAAGATTTCTGGGAAAGTGACCTTGGCGATCGCTGCTAAGACAAAGTCTGCTTAACTGCACGAGCGAGTCATGTTCTTAGTGCGGAACTGAACTTCGGTGCGCTGGAGCCTAGCGAACACATCTCGGTAAGCAAGGGCGGCAGTTTCAATGATACAGTGTGGGTAGTAGAGTTAGGATCGGTGGGCAGCATCGTAACAATGGTAGGGCATAGTGCTGAACGAGAAATAAAGACGTTTAAGGACCTGATGACTTTTGGGGTCACCAATGTGTGGAGTGGTTGATAGGTGCTAAAAGAGAGGCAAGGTGAATGCAAGTAAAGTTTATCCAACAAATAATGAGCTTATATGCAAACAGATGCGAGCAAGCATGTCAAAAATTCAAACAAAATAAAATATGCGATTGCAAGTTTAAACATGTTGTTCTATTATCAGTGTGGGAGAGAGCGGGAGATAAAAAGCAATATCATTGTAGTGAATAAGCGTGTATGAAACACGTGCAGTACACATTTGCGAAATTGAGAGGGAAAACACTTTAATTATCGCTTACATAATCTGAATCTATTATTTCTTAAAAAAGTCAATTTAAATATATTTTACAGTACGGCATTTTTGGAATTTTATGAACTGAACATTTTATCAAATAATTATAGGTCGGCAGCCTGAAAAAGATGTTAATAGGTCCTTGAATTATAAAAAAAAAAAAAAATTGTTTGACGGAGCATCCTCAAATACTCGAAGCTAGGAGGAACATTGAATGGGTATTATTATTATTATTATTATTATTATTATTATTATTATTATTATTATTATTATTATTATTATTATCATTATTATTATTATTATTATTATTATTATTATTATTATTATGTTGTTGTTGTTGTTGATATTATATTGATTATTATTATTATTAAGGACTAAGCTGCTTAGTAGCTGGAAATGAATTTTAAAAGTTCAGTGGTCAAAACATAGAAAGCAACATTGCAGGGAAAAGAAGTTGTGAGGAATAAACAATAAAAAATTATTAGCAAATTATATACAGATCAGTAAAAGTTTTGAGTAGATAAGTGATAGATAATCTATGTATGACACTTGTCAACCTCATCTGTATCATGATTTGAACTCTCGTTAAGAGACTCATTTTGTTCACTCCATAGACTCTTGCAAGAAATTTCAAAGTTGATGACCCAATCCATAGAAAAGTAGGGTAGCCTACATAAATGACTTCAGCATATCCATAATTGGTTGGTACCTAATTCTTATTTAGGTAGAAACGTTAACCAGAGTGATGATTATTACTTAAAATCAATGTGCCTGCTCCTATCTCCTAGGTCCAATATATAAGGGAATATGTATTTGGAGAGAGAGAGAGAGAGAGAGAGAGAGAGAGAGAGAGAGAGAGAGAGAGAGAGAGAGAGAGAGAGATGAGAGAGAGAGAGTGTTACTTAAAACCGACGTCCGGATCCTTATCTCCAAGTTCTTGGTCCTTCACCTTCGCTAGGATTAATGAAGAAATCGTCCAAACTTATTCCAGACCTAAGCGATCTTGAATGGTAACTCCTTCTTCTTTTTGTTCTAACAAAGGACGTTTGCGTTAATGAAATGAAGAGGCAGATTTTATCTTTCGGAAGACGTTTTGGAGAGTTTGAAATCTTTGGAGGAGTTTGCTTGCGATCGTCAAAAGTAAATTTAAAGAGATCAGAGAACCTTTTAATGGTTGTACAATTATACGTTAAGCATACCAGTAACCTTTATTGGGATTCTACTAATTTTAATGCATCTTATCCCATCATATGCAGCTATCCTTCATTTTAATTGATTACGAACGGGTTTATAAAACTCTAAAAAAACTATCAGTAAATTTTTCCAAAGGTTTTACTTGTTCAATAATGAATAAACACATAAAAATGCATAAGAATACTTCAGTAATTAAAGAAAAAAATTTCAGTATTTGAATAAGTCATGTAAGAAGCGCGTCGCATTCTGAATAACAAATAAAATCCTGTTACAAGGCTTATTTTGTTGCAAATTTTAAATTCAGAAAGTTTCGATGGATTTTGTAGGGATTTTACGGTCACATTCGAAATGTCACTGAGTTTAAAGATTCCGGAGATTGATAAGAAAAATCCTCCAATGTAACTTGTGGCCGTTCCAATGCAGCAAATTCTCCGTCTCCAATTTCATGATAACAAAAAAGTATGCATAGACTTCATCTACCACGAATTTTCACAAGCTCATTTAACCCTACAGATTTCCCGAATAATTTAAACATGGCATTGAGTATTCATTGGCGAATTTTCATAATAATCTCTCTCTCTCTCTCTCTCTCTCTCTCTCTCTCTCTCTCTCTCTCTCTCTCTCTCTCTCTCTCTCCTCTCTCTGCTCCTAAGTACAGCATCTCATTCCATTCTCAATAAATAAGTGGGAAAATATGGTATTAAAGGTATACAAGTAATATTGCCAACACTTTGCTCATAGCCTGGTGATTACGACGCTACCTTCATATGCAATTCCGAAGAAGCATGTTGTTTACCTTCTGCCCTTTAAAGTCTTATTAAATAATATTGATTTTGGTCAAATCCTACAATGATGTGTTATTAAGAAGTAATATCCAGAAGATCAATAAAATAGTTTAAAACTTTGAAATTGACATCAAAGCGCAAGTAACAAGAATTTAGATATGTATATTTACCACCGCCAACGAAGTTGGAAAGTTATGTTTTACCTTTATTTGTGTGTTTGTTTGTTAGTGAACACCTTCCGAGCCACAATTTTAATCGTAGAGTTATGAAACTGGCAAAGATCAACTGTTATGTAAGGAGCTAGAAATTATTAAATTTTGGAAGGTCAAAGTCAAAGGTTATAGGTATTGTCAAGAAAAATTTCCAATTCACGTAATCATTCATAAGACTGGGCATTGTTGTTACAGAGACTTCAAACCTGGTTCAAATTTGAGTGTATGAAAATCCACGCTAATTAAAAAATTTAAGGCCAAAAGTGAAGGTAATGGTCGAGCAAAGCGTCGAAAAATAAGCTGCTGTTATTAAAGCAAAGTGAATGAACAAGTGATAATCCCTCAATATTTACTTTATGAAATTATTATTACAAATGCGCTGATATTCTTAGATGTATTGCAAGGTTTGTTAACATTGTTGTGTAAAAACAAAGGATTTACTGGTATATCACGATGATAAAACTAAATGGTTGGTAGAAGCACTTAATCATTATCGTATCCTCTGCAGTAAATACCACTCAGAATCGTGAATTCCAGGTGGCCAGAATCATGAATTCCAGGTGGTGGCTCTTTATTCATTTCTCCGACACTGTTTGATTGTGTGCCGTTGAATTTCTGCTCAGTATTCCATTTATTTGGTTTAACTTGGTCTGTTACACCACTGGCAGAGGGTTTATCCTGAAAAAGCCAAGATATAGTGGCTTATTCATATTTACTAATGCGGGTATTGTAGACTTAAAAAGATATATATTTAGTTTTAAGACTATCAACTTTATTTCTAGACAATAAAGTAGAAATACAAATGTTGACACTTAGAGAACAGGTCATTAACCAGATGCAAACAATACAAGCATGTGCACATGCATGTACACTTACATGAGAGCATATTATATATATATATATATATACTGTATAT
>NC_090737.1:48254494-48274494 GCF_036898095.1 Palaemon carinicauda | reverse complement strand
GATGAATAAAACAATCTACTTTCACGAAGAACAGCTTCGTAAGATAGCTCCCCCAAAAAGGATTATATATTCCGTGCCTGAATCCACTGATTCAGCCTGAGATAAATAATCCGCAACCACTTTTTCTTTACCGGATATAGGCCTTACATTAATGCAATATGGTTACAAACTTAATGACCATCTAGTTACCATTTGATTATTATTCTTTATTTTGTTAACAAAAATTATCGGATTTTGATCTGAGTAAACTGTAATTTATTCATTCTGTGGTCTATTTGCATACACTTCAAGCTTCCTTTTCACTGTGATTATTGCTAGCAGTTCATTTTTAACTGTCGAATAAGCCCATTGATGCTGCTTCAGCTTCGACGACATGAAACAGACACATTGAAAAATCCCTTCCTTACCTTCTTGCAATATGACACCCCCCATCCCATTGTCCAACGCATCCACTTGAATAAGGAATTTTTTGTTGTAATCTGGTGCCTGTAGTATTGGTTTTAAAGGTAATATGTTTTTCATATTGTTGAAGGATTCCTGGCACTCCCTAGTCCAAACAACAAATTTTCTTGTGGCTAGTCAAATCTGTCAAGGGTGCGACTACAGCCAAGAAATTCGGGCAAAACCGTCGGTAGAAACCTGCCATTCCTAAAAACCATTGTAATTTGTTTCTCGTCGTGAGTGGTAAAGCTTTCCTTATTCCTTGGACGTTAACGCCTACCAGGGTGATTTGCCCTATTCTGATTTCAAATCCTAAATACCAAACTGTTGCCTTTCCAAATTTGCTCTTCTCAAGGTTAATCACCAGATGTGCTCCTAGCAACTTTTGAAATAACTTATCTAGGATTCGGAGATGTTCTTCCCAGGTCGATGAATACATCACAATATCATCGAGATATGTGCCTACTCCTTCGATTAAGACTTCTCAGTGATATGGGGCAATCGATAAGCGTGTTGTTTGAATGATCTTTAAGTGGTCTTAATGTGTATCTCATGTGTCGTCTAGTTGCTTTGTTTCGGGACGTCTTAGACAATTTCAGGGCTACTTTTAATCAATCGGCTTAATTCATCATGCTACTCCTTATTCAAATGAGTAAATTTCTCTTCTTAGTTCCCAATGGCGGACGAATTATTCACTTTGCTTACAGCCTCTACCTTATATCGGTCGTTTTCTTCCATGGATGGAACAGTTTACGCCATACATACCTGGGAGACTTCGGTCTCGTTTTTGCTTAAGTATTGGCTTTTCCTTCTTCCTTGTGTTTCGATAACGTAAGGCAGGTCACTGATCTTCTCCAAAATCCAAAATGGTCCTTGGAACATGTATTCTGATTTCAAATCCTAAATACCAAACTGTTGCCTTTCCAAATTTGCTCTTCTCAAGGTTAATCACCAGATGTGCTCCTAGCAACTTTTGAAATAACTTATCTAGGATTCGGAGATGTTCTTCCCAGGTCGATGAATACATCACAATATCATCGAGATATGTGCCTACTCCTTCGATTAAGACTTCTCAGTGATATGGGGCAATCGATAAGCGTGTTGTTTGAATGATCTTTAAGTGGTCTTAATGTGTATCTCATGTGTCGTCTAGTTGCTTTGTTTCGGGACGTCTTAGACAATTTCAGGGCTACTTTTAATCAATCGGCTTAATTCATCATGCTACTCCTTATTCAAATGAGTAAATTTCTCTTCTTAGTTCCCAATGGCGGACGAATTATTCACTTTGCTTACAGCCTCTACCTTATATCGGTCGTTTTCTTCCATGGATGGAACAGTTTACGCCATACATACCTGGGAGACTTCGGTCTCGTTTTTGCTTAAGTATTGGCTTTTCCTTCTTCCTTGTGTTTCGATAACGTAAGGCAGGTCACTGATCTTCTCCAAAATCCAAAATGGTCCTTGGAACATGTTGATGAGTGTGAATGTTCTTATCGGTAAGAAAACCAACACCTGTTGTCCTACCACAAACTGTTTGTTCTTACTTTTTATATCAAACCTCTTATTAATTTTTCTTGCCTCGTTTAGGTCTAAGGAAAATTTCTTATTTCGTTGATCTTTTTCCTCTAAGTTCTTGACATATTCTGCATACATTTGCTCTCAATCTTTCCATTTTTCTGCCACCATTTTAACCGGTCCTCTTACTTTTCGTCATCCCATGCTTTCTTGGTAAGTATTGTATATCTCAAATAACACTAAAGGTAGTTCAATGTCCCATTCATTTCCTGTTTCGTTGCAGTACTTTGTTAACATACTCTTTAGGGTTTGATGCAATCTCTCTAATGCACCTTCGGTCTCCGGGTGATAGTGAGTAGACAGTTGTTGTCTCACATCCAATAGTTTCATCATGTCCTGAAACAAATTTGATGTGAAATTTGTTCCTCGGAATACCAAACTTGTTAAAAAAGAAAAAAAGTCTAGTAACTTCTCGGCGATCCCTTTGGCACTGATGTTCCTAACGGGTGTGTCTTATCCCTGGACACATTAAAATTGATATATATTCATGACCTTTCTCCGTTTTCGGTAGCGGCCAAATAATGTCAATCATCACCTTGCTGCAGGGTTCTCCTAGGGCTTCCATCGGGTGTAAGGGAGCCTTCATGATGCACTTGTTAGACTTTCCAGCCATCTGGCAAACATGACATGCACGGCAAAACTGGCTCACATCCTTATGCATACCGGGTCAGAAAAAATTTCATAATGTTCTCCGTCATCTTTCTTATTCCCATGTGTTCCGTCTTGTGTGCTACGGTTATCACCTTTCTTCTTAGCGGTGCGGGAATGAATATCCGACAGTAAATGCCCTATTCGGCATTCCCAGGGATATCGACGGGTCTATGCTTACTCATAAGCAATCCATCCTTGAGGTAATAACTGATGGTAGACTGCTGCACCTCCGTATCTCCGCCACACGGAACAATAATTCCTTTAACGTTGTATCCTTCAGTTGCAATCCTATCAGCCTTTTCCAACTCTCTTGCCCTACTTCTAATACTGGGTTTTCTATTTCTTCCAAGTCCATTGCTTCCTTTTCATCCTGTTCATTCGTTTGTCGTTCCCCTTCTTCCTGGCTCTCTTGGGTGCTCACTTTTTGCTTACTATTATGGGAAACCTTTTCTTTCGTATATAAATCCTCAAAGTTCATCGTTCCTTTGGTTTGCCCTGCCCATTTGCCTTCTTCAGTAGAAAACTGTCCAAAGCACAATCTGGTCACTCTACCTTCAACCGTGAATTGCTGATGGTGCATTTGGCTGTCCATCACTTACACTACTTGACAGTCGGATGCCTGGTCCGCCGGCCAACACCGACATCTCTCCGCTGTGTCTGAATATGATTGTTCCCTTCAACACGTCCCTGCGAAAATGAGTCCCTTTGCTGATATCCTGTCAAAAAGTACTTTGGGAGCCATTCACATGGGATTGGATTACAACGTCTTGTCAATAGCCCAACAAAAAGATCTAGAGTACCAAATATGTAGGGCATCCTGCACATCCCTCAGTTTGAAAGTCGTTCCCCTCGAAGTATCTAACTCCATCCTCTATGGCGTCAGTACTGGAAGTCCTTGACTGTGGATACCTGCTACTATGCGCCAATTGGTGTTTGATTTCATTGACGGCCTTTAAAATCCCTCGTGCCGATCTACTGCACGGCTACTGAAGACGAAGTTCATTTGGCGAGGCATTACTAAGGGTGCTAAGGATCAGGGCCACGCCTGTACTTCATGCCAAATTTCAAAAGTACATCAACACACGGATTTAGATTAGGGCACCTATCCTCAACCTCGGCGTCGTTTTGCCCATATTCACTTTGATGTACTAGGTCCCCTACCTATATCACAAGGACATCGTTACTTATCTAATGTCATCGAACACTCCACTCATTGACCTGGAGCCATTCCCAAGGGAACTGCAACATGTGCCTCATGTACAACTACCTTACTCTCAGTGTGGGTAGAGAGATTTAGTATTCCTAAGCATATTACTTCTGACAAGGGTACCACTTTCACCACTCAATTGTGAACATCATTAGCAAATCTCCTCGGAATCACCCTACATCAGACAACTATCTACAACACTGCTGCTAACAGAAACGGAATGGTTGAAGGTTTTTTTTTACACTATCAAAGTAGCTTTGATATCCCGCTGCGAGGACTACAACTGGTTGTAGGTTGGTCAGGGCACCAGCAACCCATTGAGATACTACTGCTAGAGAGTTATGGGATCTTTTGACTGGCCAGCCAGCACTACATTGGATCCTTATATCTGGTTATGGTTCATTTTCCTTTTGCCTTCATATATACTGAAAGTCTAGCCTATTCTTTACATAGTCTCCTCTGTCCTCATAGACCTGACAACACTGAGATTATCAAACAATTCTTCCTCTCCCAAAGGGTAAAAATACTGCACTAGTATTGTTTGGTGGCCACTTTCCTCTGTGTAAGGGTAGAATAGACTCTTTAGCTATGGTAAGAAGCTCTTCTAAAAGAGAGACACTCCAAAATCAATCATTTTTTCTCAAGTCTTGGGTATTGCTATGGTCTTCCACTGTCTTGGGTAGAGTTCTCTTGCTTAAGGGTACATTCGGACACACTATTCAGTCTTATTTCTCTTATTCTTGTTTTGCTAAATTTTTTTTTAGTTTATATAGGAAATATGTATTTTAAGATATTGTATTTTTCCTTCCTCCCTTTCCTCACTGGGCTATTTTCCTTTTTGGAGCCCCTGGGCTTATAGCATCCTGCTTTTCCAACTAGGGGTATAGCTTAGCAAGTAATAATAATAATAATAATAATAATAATAATAATAATAATAATAATAATAATAATACTCAGCTTCCCTGAGTCTTCCTGAGACTAAGAACCACTCCTAAAGACGCCCTGGATGTGTCGGCAGCTGAAAAGGTATATGGAAACCCATTGGTCATTCCAGCCGTATTTATGGGGTCTGAAACCTCCTGCAACAATCTCCAGCACCTACTTACAAGCCCCTAGCTAAGCAACACGTACCAAAATATTTGCACTCTACAACGCACGTTTTCCAGCGCAACGACATTGGCAAGCCACCAAGAACTCACCCTTACATGGACCTTTTTCTTAGTGATCCATTGCAGTCAGAAGGCGTTCTTACTCAACGTTCGTGGCAAAGAAAACTGGGTCTCCATTGATCGCCTAAAACCTTGGCAACTTCTGCAAGATGACTATTCTACAGTATGCCTCCTAAGACGAGGGCACCCCATTTCACATGTATGTCTTTTTTAGTGGGGTAGTTATGTACCACACGTGTTTGACCACATGCTCGTATACCGTAACGGTATTTTCTTTTTTACTATATATATCGTTCTACACCTCACTGTTAACACAAATCTTTTAACCTTTCTGTTCATGAATTACTTTGTTTACATTTTTTTAACTTTTTTGTCCTCAACCTGTTACATATATAAACAAGCTATTCAGTACCTCTCAGTTATAACCTAATAGCTCTCCCGCACACATGCATCGTTTTATAGACCTATAAACTCGATACTTCACGTTTCCTTTCAGATCATATATGTTAGATTTTGTGGAGGTTTATTGCAATCACCATGTACGACAATACTATGATATAATAAAGTAATCGTCCAATTACCAACCAGCCAAATGACATAGGGAACGTAAGGTTAAATAATAATGACGACAAGGAACCCACTGAGTGTCGAATCGCAAAAGGCATCAAACCTTACATGTCTAAGTATATCTAAACATTAAAGGAACGGTAACTACAATAACAGTTAAACCATAGGAATTAAACATGGCAAATATCATAGGGCTAACGAACTACCAAGGAGAGCGGCGACGTGGTGTGAGTGGCGGGTAGGAGGGAGAAGAGAAGAGATGGAAGAAAGGAAGAAGAGGAGATTAATGGGGAGAGATAAGGCTCCCCTCTGCCATCGTTGGGTATTTAAGGGCCTGTAAGATCTTTAGATATTGGCGTTTGACAACCATAGGGGATTTCCAACCCGTATATTTTTAAAATCATCAAAGTCCCTGTTCTGGAAATCATTGTTGGAGGCATCTACTGTCCGTATATCATGAGCCTGGGGAAATGATACCGGATTAGTATGTTTAATGAAGTAGAGGATTTGTTGCCTGATACCGTGAATGGAAATAGTACCTCCTTGTTCCCTGATAACCAAGGAGCCAGACGAGCGGGTGGCAGTTCTAGCTAAAAAGGGGCTTGAGAGTGTGACTGTACACGGAGAAAAATCCTGGGGATGAAGAATAATCTTCCGAGAGGAGCACCTATTTTGCGGATCCTCATTTTTTAGCTAGGGAAGCTTTGTCTGGAAAGGAGTACTTCGGCTGAAGGGAGGAAATCTATGTTTTCCGGGTTTCGTGAGAGCTGCTAGTTCTGATGTTCCATCACCTGAAGCTATAGCCGTTAGAAATAAAGTCTTCCTAAGAAGAGTGATATAAGAGCAGGATTCATTGTCCGTGTCCATCGCAAGTTTGAGAACACCGTTCAGAGACCAAGAGTCCTTTTGTGGCCGAACCGAAGGTAGAAGCCTAGCACATGTTTTTGGGGTTGATGAGAAATAGGAATCAGCTAGGTTAATGTTGAACCCCACAAGGTAGATCTTCTTCAAAGCTGACTTGATGGTGGTTAAAGTGCTAACTGTTAGGCCTTTGTCAAATAGGAACCTCAAGAAAGAGATGGCTAAATGCGGGGACATACGAGTATGGTCTGCACTCTTAGGGGACCTACTAGTTGTTAACGGCCGAATCATATTGGCGAATTGTCGAGTCCCTTTTTGTCCCATTCGATGAAGAGATCGTTTCCGGTTCAATGTTCGCATCTCTACGAGCTGCCAACTTCCTGTAGTCCACAAAGTTAGAGTTTTGGCTATCCTTGAGTAATCTGACACAGTGAGTTTGGATACTCGGGTCAGTTTGAGGAACGGGATCCGGATGGGACTGAGTTTCAACTCGAGGAGGAGAGGAAACCAACTGTTCTTGGCCAGTGAGGTGGTACTAAAGCCACTGCGCCCGGGAAGGAGCGTAGTTTGTGTAAAAGTTTTTAGAAGATTCCCTGGGGGAGATAGGGAAATCTTCTTCTAATGGTTCCAATCCCGGGGTAATGCGTCCATGGCATAAGCCCGAGGGTCCAGGGTTGGGGTCACATAACAAGGAAGTTAGTGATTCATCTGAGTTGCGAATAGATCTACCTGGAGGCCTGGAACGAGCCTGAGTATCCACCGGAATGAAATTATGTCTAGAGACCATTCTGACTCCAGTGGATCCGTCCTGGATAGTGAGTCCGCTCTCACATTCTGGCCTCCCGCTAGGTGAGGTGCTGACAGGAACCAGTTCTCTTCTGTTGCCCAGGCGAAGATAGTGACCAGGATCTGATTCAGGTTGGGTGACTTGGATCCTCCCCTGTTGACGTAGTGTACTGCGTCTGTGCTGTCTGACACTACTCTGATGTGGGTCGACCTCGGAGGAGAGTCTCTCTTCAGGGTCAAGAACACTGCCATGGCTTTGAGAACAATGATATGGGACTGTTTCATGGAGAGTGACCAAGAACCTGAAACATCTGATGTTCGGAGTAATCCCCCCCATCCACTTAGAGACGCGGCTGTATGGAATGTCACTTGTGGAGGTGGGAATTGTAGAGGAACCGATTTGGAGAGGTCCTTCGGTTCGGACCATGGGTGTAGTCTCATTTTCAAGACAGAGGGGATCTTCGAGACCATGTCTCTTATAGGTACTGTAGCTCTCTTTCTCCAAACTCGATTGATGTCTTTGAGTTTGGCTTTTATTAGATCTGTTACTGAAGTGAATTGGAAAAGTCCGAGGATACTTTCTAAGGCTCTTCGGACACCTGTTTGTGTTTGAGAAAATTTTTTGATCTTGGAAACTATTCCTCTTACCTTTTGGAAGGGAGAGACAACGTGTGCTTCGAAAGGTCCCACTGAATGGCTAACCATTCTAAGCGGACTGATGGTTGCAGGCGAGATTTTTTGGAGATTGACCCGAAATCACAGGTTGTCGAGAAATTGGAATAATTCCTTCGTAGCTCTGTTGCCTTCTATGACCGGCCGGGCCCAAATGAGCCAACCGGCCAGATAAGCAATGATCTGTATCTCTTGGTTCCTGAGTTGTTCTAACACTCTCTCTCCTAGTTTTGTGAATATCCTGGGATCAATGTTGAGGCCAGAGGGCATGTCTTGAACACAAAGGCTTTCCTGCTTAGGCGGAAACCCAGATAAGAAGAGAAGTTTCGAGCTAAAGGCGCAAGATAATAGTCGTCGGTAAGATCGACAGAGGTGGTGACGGTCCTACGGGGAAGTAAGGTCCGTACCTGAGAGATAGTCAACATCCGGAACTTGTCGCAGAGAATGTAAGAGTTTAGCTTGACAAGTCCAGGTCCACTCTCAATGCCGCCAAGCCTTTCTTCGGAATTGTGAACAGGTGGCTTTGGAACTTCAGTGATCGATCCCGTTTGATTGCTTCTTCTTGAGTAACCCTGTGGTGTACTCTTCCAGGATGGGAGTGGATTTCTGGGAGAAGGTCACTGGTGGAGGAGGAGGACCTTGTGACCATTTTCACCTCAAACCTTTAGAGATTATGCTATGAGCCCACAGACCGAAGGTCCAATGGTCTCGAAAGTGGTAAAGTCTACCCCCTACCGGGACCACCGCGTTGTGAGGGGGTGAATCTAGGTACTTTCCTTCTCCGAGCCCCCTTTTTTCTAGGTCCGTCTCGATGGCGAGACTGTCTTCTACTCCTGTAGCTTCCTCTCTGGTGTCCACGAGAGGAGCCTGAGGGTTCGGATCTAGGGCTGTATGCAGGTAAAACATCCCAACGGGGTTGGGCTGTGTACCTGGGGAATCAGTGAGGTAGACCACCTGATGAGGGGGATTTGGATGCATAGACGTCGAATCGGAGGGAGGCTGTGATGACGAGTGGGTAACCGACTATCGATTCCTGTCTGATAGAGGCCTCAGACAGAACGTATTTCCCACAACTAACCCGATCAGACCATCAAACGTGTAGGTCGAATTGGAAGGGCAGATCTTGGAATTATCGTAACCCCCAGACTGACAACATCCTGGTCCAGACAGATCGGGCCTGCCCTTTAGGAAATAATACTGTTACCTTCGGTACCTTGTCTAACCTAACCAAGGCAATCTCTTTCAATCGAATGAATCCGTTACGGGAATTCTAGTACCTGGGAGTAAATTCTAGGTCCCCCAGAGGGAGGATGTCTATGCCATCCAGATTTATGGTACCATCTATATATGGAACATGTAAGGCAAATCTCTATGCGTTGTTTTTATCGAAGGAGGTTACTTCGATATGCCTGGGTCTGTAGGGGGAAACTTCTGAGTTCCTGAACGGATCTGACTCACTACCATACTTTTGAGCTCCGTCATAGCCCCTTGGTTTTCCCTAGAATGTGTTGCTTTTAGCAGTCACGGTTTATGCAGGGTAACATGAACATCAGGATCCATTAAGGGTCCTAGGTCGGTGACGTAGGTAATTGCAAAGCTGAAGGCTCAAAATTCATCCCCACCTACCTGCCCGTCCATGGGGTCGTCGTCCAACCTTAGAGAGGACACTCTGAGGAGATAGGGACCTCTAGATGGAGCATTTCTTCCCAACCTTGATAACCAAGGGCGGAGAGCCTCTCTTGCAGGCCAGAGAGATTCATCATCATCCTGACGGGAACCATGTAGGCGAACCTTCTGTAAAAGAAAGGGGACATAAGTCTGGATGTTCCTTGAACTTTGGTTAGTGATCCTATTCACAGGCTGGGATCAACTGTACAACTCATAAAAATCATTTTTAAAGAAAATTCATTTAATGTACTATCTTTTGGGGTATAGTTCGACACTTGTATTCATGAAATGTGACACTGTTGGCGCATCCGCCACAGGTTGGCCACCCCTGACTCAGACGTTCAGAACCGGGTCTAACATTATTTACTGGCTCTTATTATTCTATTGATTCATCTGTTCACTGACCAGAGTTTCAAGGAACAGTAGATAGCCTCTCATGGCATGGTTAGTCTCGACCCGGCCCTTCATTAGAAGGGGCCAACGTTTGGTTCCCAGTACTGAGTGGAAACTTATTTCTATTTGAACACTATGTTGTATGGATATTTATTCATATTTAGGCATAGTTAGAATTGAATATGTATAAATATAGGCATAATCAATTTATTTCTATTTGAACACGATGTTGTATGAATATTTATTCATATTTAGGTATAGTTAGAATTGAATATGCACAAATATAGGCACAATCAATTTATTTCTATTTGAACACTATGTTGTATGGATATTTATTCATATTTAGGCATAGTTAGAATTGAAAATGCATAAATATAGGCATAATCAATTTATTTCTATTTGAACACGATGTTGTATGGATATTTATCCATATTTATACATAGTTAGAATTAAATATATGCATAAATATAGGCATAGTTATGTTCATATATTTTTATTTGGACTTTCAAGAATAACTAATGAATATTACCAACGCAAATTCAAAGTGTCATTAAAGTAAGTACAGTTTACTTTGTATTCATGTTAAATCCTTTCCTTTACAGCAAAACAAGAGATTGGCCACCCGTGGTCTGAGTGAGCTCTGTCTGTAACGGAGCTCCGGTAACAATCCCCGGTACAAAGGTCCGTCATAGTGACAACGTGAACACCAGAGGAAAACTAATATTAACCTCAATGCTGATCGCCTGTACGATATCCGGTTAAGCCGGAGATTCGATGAAAAGGAACGTAATAACGATATTGTGATTATTTATGAAAAAGGGGTTCATACCCTGATTCTGATCGTCTGATTGATCTCTGTTTGTAACGGAGAACTAGTGACAAAGGTCCGTCATCGTGAAAACGTGATCCTTAGCGGTACGATAACATTCTCTAATACTGAATGTTTGTGTTATCTCCAGTGAAGCCGGAGATTCGATGAAAAAGGGACCATAATAATGAAACTGTGAAGTCTTCATCGGTATCACATTGTTAACTCCGGTTCTGGCCGTCTGCTTGATCTCTGTTTGTACCGGAGATCCGGTAGCAAAGGCCCGTCACCGTGATATCGTGACCGTTCCCGGTACGATAACATTAACCTCAATGAATGATTGTGTTATCTCTCGTGAAGCCGGCCGTAACGGTGTAATTATGATCAAACATGACAAAGGTTCGTGTGTAAAAGGCTTCAGCCGGAGTCCGAGTGCCGGTACTTTCGCCGGCCGTCACAGGTTCGACCCAGAAATGTTAGATTTTGTGGAGGTTTATTGCTTCTTCCTAGTCAAAAAAAAAAAAGAAAAAAAGATGATTTATACAAATCTTACCGGAATAACTGGCCAAAAATGGAGCAGATTCTTTTTCCATATAGAGGTACCTAGACATTTTTGCTCTTGGCTTTCAAAAACAGAAAAAAGATAAACAAAATTGCAGTACAAGTTATTTCTTATCGTTACAACAGATATCGTGTATTTGAATTAATTTACACTTAAAGGTCCAGTCATGCTCACAGGAAATTCTTATTATGTTTAAAAGGTATTCAAGTTTTGCGTGTTAAAATGTTTTTCATATAAGGCTTAGCAAGTATTAAGATTCGAGCATAGAAATATATTCTACAACGTCGAAATAATGGAAATGCTTTATCAGTATATACTCATCTCTTGGGAGATATTATTAGTTTCTCCACTTCAGGGGAAACAGGAGAAGTATCAAGTAGTCAAATAGAGTCCAAAGTTAGAAAAAGAAACTACGTTCTTTATATGTCGTTGAGATGTACCTTTGCTCAGGAACACTGACAACAGAGTTTAACCGTAATAACGATGTCTTTGTTTTATCTAGATATCATGAGATTTCTGCACACTGGAAACTAAAATTATTGTCTTATACCGATATCACATGAAAAATTGTTTATCTTGAATCAAATAAAACTGCTTACTTTGGCTATCACATGAATTATTTATTATGAATGCGAAAATCGTTGTTGTATTCAGCATTATGAAAATATTTGCACTTGATTACTAACATTATTTCGCGTTTAGCAAATACTAATACTATTTTATAGCTGGACTTCCCAAGATAGATATAGTATTCAGGAAAGAAGGATTTTTTATTGGGAAAATTACGATCACGATAATGGCTTATTGTAAATACAAAAACTTCATGATTTTTAAACCCCAATATTTCTTAACCTTGAATAGAAAAAAGCTTATCTTTACACAGACATGAGAATACCTTATATCAAATACAGTATTCTTTGCCATTTTGGAATGATTAAAAATTGCTTAATCACAGATAAACGAAACTCTATCTTATTAGAAAATGACGAGAAAACTTTGCTATAATTACACAGCCCGAGATTGATACACTGGAAAGGAAAGAATCTTTCCTATATTTGAACAATATGAAATAATTTGCAGTGAATGATAAAAGCTTCACTTTATTTGGACAAAGCTAAAAAGGTTTATTGTTAAAGCGAAAGCTTTGAACTATCTTTTCACTTTTTGGATGATTGGATATAGTGCTGATTCTCGTGTAAATCGAAGGTCAATGATCCAAACTCAGAAATAATTAATTTTCTTCATAATTTAATTGTTGCTCCTCATTTTTCGATGGCCTTTGGTCTTAGGGTTGAGAGCAGAGTTTGTAGAGGGTCATACTTTAGTGATGATTCCAGTTTAGACATGTTGACATTTCTTTTAAGATAAACATCAAGTAAACAATGTTTTATTAAGTATTATGCTGAGCTTTTGAATTTTGAAGAAAAGATGGAATCATTTTAAATTAAACATTCCTCTCTCTCTCTCTCTCTCTCTCTCTCTCTCTCTCTCTCTCTCTCTCTCTCACACATTTAGATTTAAAACTCTGCAGGAAATAGTTTGAGAATTGAGAAATTCGCAGTGGTTAGTTTGAATGAGTCAGGGATTCCGGTCAAGGGCAGCCGAATTCCATTGAATATTCCATTTCCTTCATGAGGTTTTCCTCGCTGTGTTATGCCGCTGATGAAATCATTGCTTAGTAGATGTTAGAATCAGCTCTCACATGCTATATATACTCGGTAAAAGTTGGAGCCTTATTTTCTAGCAGGAATTCTTTCTGTCCAAATCCTAGATCTGGATTTTTATAATACAAAACCGATTTTATTTTTGTAAAGATATACAAACTTCTGATACATATTTCAATATGGAGAAACTAAATATGTACACCCACATATATCAACTTTCAATTCTATGGATTTCAGAATTAACCAAGCTATATTTCTATTAATCCTTTTTCTCTCTCTCTCTCTCTCTCTCTCTCTCTCTCTCTCTCTCTCTCTCTCTCTCTCTCTCTCTCTCTCTCTCTCTCTAGAGAGAGAGAGAGAGAGAGAGAGAGAGAGAGAGAGAGAGAGAGAGAGAGAGAGAGAGAGGGGGGGGGGGGGGTATGGAGGATCTAAGTGCAGTTGGTAAGTATTGTTCCTCTTACATACAATCAACACCTCTCAGCTACTGACGCAATCATAAACAAGGCATTTTACTGACAATTGCCATTATTGAGATTAACTTCGGATGGAATTAATCCAAATAATGAGAAAAATAGTATGAAAAAATACCTAAATACATTGAAGCATGTAAAATTATATTTTTTTTGATAGATTAATATTTAGTATACCTATATTAAACTATCTTCTCTATTTGGTTGTTTATAAAGAATCTTCAGTATAATGGAATTCATCAGTAACATCATCATCTCCTTCTACGCCTATTGACGTAAAGGGCATCAGTTAATTTTTGCCATTTGTCTCTATTTTGAGCTTTAAAATCAATACTTCTCCATTCATCCTCTTCTATTTCACGCTTCAGAGTCACCAATCATGTAGGCATGGGTCTTTCAGCTCTATCTCCTTCTACCCCTCACCATGATCTCATCCATATATGAGACTTGAGTAATATCTCATATAGTTTAATTTCTAATTCTGTTCTGCCAATCAACTCCCAATAATCTTCTGAAAGCTCTGTTTTCAAATCTACAAAATCAGTTGGACATTGTTTCATTGTCATAACATGACTCATGGCCATATAATAACACCGTTCGTACTAAATTGATATATAGCTTAATTTCTATATGTAATTTCAGCTGATTTGTTTTCCAAATTTTACTTAACATAGCCTTTGTTTGATTAACTTTTTTCCATCTTTCATTAAACTCCAATTCTAAACACCCTGTATTAGAGATCACAGTTCCTAAATATTCAAATTATTCCACCTTTCTCGTTCCAATGATTCATCTACCATTGCTTATTCTATGCTCATCATCCCTGTCTTTCTTCTATTTATTTTGAGCCCAACCTCATATGCTACTTCATGCAATCTGATAAGAAAGCTTTGCAAGTCCTGTGGTATTTTGGTAATAAGGAGAGCGTCATCAGCATAATTTCCACTATTTTTTTGTTACTAATCCAGTCTAATCCTTCTCCGACATCCCAACTTTTCCATGCATTAAAAAATTCATGAGGAGGATAAACAATATAGGTGACAACACATTCCCTTGCAGTACTCTATTCTTTACTGGAAATTCATTTGATAGGACCACATTAACATTAACTTTGCACTTACTATGCTCATGGATAGACTTATTTAAATTTACATATTTAAGAGGACCTCCATAATAATACAGGGCTCTCCACAAAATTGGGTTGTGCAAGCTATCAAAGTCTTTTACATAGTCCAAAAAAAGGGCATCAAAAGTGGATATTAACAGTTAAAAGATATATACCATATTAATGCTGATAAGAGATACATTTATAGCTGAGTGTTTGGATTTTTGTGATTGGTAATCCTGTCTGTAAGTTCCCTCATGTATGCTGGTAAATATACCTGAGATGGAGCTCAGGGTTGTCCAGTGTCACGGTAATTAGTATCAATGGCCTCTGTTGCATTACAGATTCAAGGAATGTATTTTTAGCAACATACATTCACATAACTAATATATGTGATAAAGCTTATCAAAATCCTAATTCAAAATAATGAAATTCTAATTCAATTAAAAGCAATGAAATTTAGGTTACACCTAGAGAGACTTGAATTACTTAACCTTAGTAAGAAAATCTATATCTTTCTTAACTAGCTGCCCGGGCCAGGTGATCCTCAAATACTAGTGTTCACAGGCTTCAGGAGAACAAAAATACAGAGGCAAATGTTTTGACTAATATTGTCATGACCACAAAGCACTGTCCTTCGTATCTACAAAATAAAAGATATGCATAAGACTAGTCTAGTACGTAGTGACAATACAAATGCATAATATGTATTTATTATGTAGTGAAAATATAATAGGTAGAATATTTGATGACGATTTTACGACTTGCCTTGAGATCCTAGTCACCTGGTGTTCTGGGCTACACGCACTCATGACGCCTGTCTTACCATGCCTTCGGGAAGTGAAGTCATTTATTTAATTCTTTTGTGACATATCACAATGAGTATTCTGGAAGTAAGGATTTCTTCTTTTGGATGAAAATCATTTGTGCAAGATGGTTATTAGGTGCTAACAGAGGGGCGAGGTGAATGCCTGTAAAATTTATTCAACAGATAAATACCGTGTTTGGCAGTAGCCGTGAGTGCTTGGCAAAGTTAAGGATGGAAGACTTCCGGTTACGACACGAAGAAGTGGATGTAGGCCTCCATGGGTGCGCTGATGTGGAGTGAGAGGTTGTAGGGCACTGGTTGAAGGGGTGTCGAAGAGTACGAGTCTGAATTGACTAATTGTTGATGCCCCAAATCAACCAGGTGGTTAAAATGTGCGAGGAAATCTTCACCGAGTAGGGGCAATGTTACATCGGCAACAAGCAATTTCCAGTGGTCTTTAGCATCCCTAAACAATAGTATGAGTGTCTCGTACACGTGAGTGAGGATCTGAGATCCATTGGCGGACGTCATTAGGCTTAGAAGGACTATGGCAAATCCTAGAGAGTGACTTTGGTAGAGGGAAATGGCAAGCACCAGTGTCTACCAAAATGCACTAACCCATATTTGCGTTATGTGTAAAGGTTTATAGGCCACTCATGAATCGATGAGGCAAAGGACAGTGACATTGACCAAGAAAGCAGAACAAATCCGTAGTGACTGAACATATATACATATGATCACCCTCTCCACCCAAGCTAAGACCAGGGAGGGCCAGGCAACAGCTGCTGATGACTCAGTAAATATCCCTATAGACTCCCTCAAATGACCCATCCTTAGCTCACGAGGATAGTAAGGTTGCAGCGACCAAGGGAATTAACGACTTTGAGCGAGACTCGAACCTCAGTCTGGTAATTACCAGGCAAGGATGTTACCAGCACGCCCCTACAACCTTTGAAAAGATTAGTGACGGTGGTGGCCACCGCCACAAGTAGTTGTCTACTTGAACATTTTTTAGCTACTGACAAACATCCATTCATTTCTTTGAACCAGCCCAGAATCTGGAGTGGTAGTAGTAGCAGAACTGCAGCTGATGGGTTTCCGTAAGTGGTTGGAGCGTGAGTGAGGGTTGCATGTGTGGGTGGTGGGAAGCTTTGTCCCGCTCTCACATACAATAGGGCGGGCGTCTGTTTAATGCCCCAATTACTTCAGCTTCGGTCAATGTTGAGTAGTTGTCCTCTTCGTCAAGAATGGAAGCGTTGATGGAGGTCTTGAAAGTGGTGAAGTGGTTGTCCATAAGGACGCTGACTTTTGTATTCAGGTCCTTCATGGTCAAGGTATACCGCTATATACAGGTTCAGATAGGAGTCATACCCAAAGGTCTCAAAGAAGGTTCAATTCCGGAGAAGAGACGTCTGTGGCAGGCTGCAAGCAAGTGATACTGGTCATTTCCCTGAAAGCGACCAAAGCCATTTAGTCCCCAAATAGCTGGGCAGCTGGCGATGGTCAGTACTGCTCCATGAGGTATGTTTTGAAAGCATCATACATTTTTGGGCATCCCCTTGGACACAAAGCCAATCCGAGATTTCTTGAAAAGTGTCGTTGGGGATGGCTGTGAAGACAAAGTCTGCTTTACTGCTTCAGCGAGTCATTCCCTTAACGCGATAAAGAACTTCGGCGCACTGGAGCCAAGCGAACACTTTTCTATTAGCCAAGGGTGGCCATTACAATGATATAGCGTAGGTTGCAGAGTCAGGAACAGTGGCCAGCATCGTGACAAGGATATGGCATAGTGGTGGACGAGAAATAAATCCGGTTGAGGAGCTGACCACTCTTGGGGTCACCAATGTGTACAGTGACTGTTAGGGGCTATAGGATTGGCGAGGTAAATGCAAGTAAAGTTTATTTAACAGATAACTTGCTTATATGCAAACAGTTGCAAGCAAGTATGTCACACAAAAAAAAAAATAAATAAAACATGCTATGGCAACGTTAAACATGTTGTTCTATTATCAGTGTGGGAGAGAGCGAGAGATAAAAAAACAATACCTTTGCATTGAATGAGCGTGGATGAAACATGTGCAGTACACATTGTGAAATTGAGAGGGAAAGCACCTTGAATTATTGCTTATGTAGCATGAATCTATTATTTCCTAAGAAAGTCAATTTAGATATATTTCACAGTACGGTGTATTTGGAACTTTATTGATTGAACATTTCCTCCAATAATCATTTGACGTCTGCGTGAAAAGATGTGGATGGATCCATGAATTATAAAGAAAACATTTTGTTTGACGGAACATCCATAAATGCGTCGAAGCTAGGACGAACATTGAATGAAGGTTAGTATTATTATTATTATTATTATTATTATTATTATTATTATTATTATTATGATGATGATGATGATGATGATGATGATGATGATGTTGTTAATATTATAATGATTATTATTATTATGAACTGAGCTGGAAATGAATTTTAAAAGTTCAAGGGCCGAAATAGAGAAAGCAGTCTTTTACAGAAAAAAAGTTGTAAAGAATAAAACATAAGAAAAAATTTATTAGCAAAGCATATCCACATCATTGAAAATGTTAACTAGATATATGATAGAAAATGGATTTAAGGTACTTGTCAACCTGCATCTGCATCATGATTTGAACTCTTGTTAACAGACTAGTTGTGTTGACTTCATAGAATCTTGTAGGAAAACTTGTAAGTTGATGAAGCAGTCCAAAGTAAAGTAAGGTAGCCTACATAAATGACTTCGACGTATTCATAATTGGGTGTTACCTAATTCTGTTTTAAGTATAAACATATTGCTACCCAGAATGATGATTATCAATGAAAATCAATGTGCCTTCTCCTATCTCCTTGTTCCAATATAAAAAGAAATGTGTATTTGGTGAGAGAGAGCCTAATTGCCTTATTCCTTATTCTATGCTTGGGTTCCCCTATGTCCTTCAGTGTGGGATGCAGAGAGAGAGAGAGAGAGAGAGAGAGAGAGAGAGAGAGAGAGAGAGAGAGAGACTATGGTTTCATAAAACCGATGTCCAGACAATCCTCAGCTCCAAGTCCTTGGATCCTTCACCTTCGCTAAGAATAATGAAAAAAGTCGTCCAAACTTAGTCCAGACCTGAGCGATCTTGAATGGTAACTCTTACTTCTTTTTGTCTCAACGAAGGACGTCTGAGTTAATGAAATGAGGAGGCAGATTTTATCTTTCGGAAGACGTTTGAGAAGTCTGGAATATTTGAAGGAATTTACTTGCGACCGTCAGAAGTAAATTTACAGAGATCGGAGAACTTCCTAATGGTTGTTCAAATAAACGCTAAGCATACCAGTAACCTTTATCAAGATTTTACTAATTTTCATGCATGCATACTTGTCAACTTATCACATTATATGGAGCCATTCCTCATTTAAATTATTACGCGTGGGTTTATAAAACCATAAAAAATCACCAGTAAATTTCTCTAAAGATTTTACTTGTTCAACATTTTGAGAATAATGAATAAACACATGAACATGCATAAGAATACATCATTGAACAAAAAACTAAATTGCAATGTTTGAATAAGTCTTGTAAGAAGTGCTTGACATTTTGAACAGTCATAAAATGTTGATACGGCTTATTTTGTTGAAAATTTTAAATCACAAAAGTTGCAATGGATTTTACGGAGATTTCAAGGTCAGTATTCGAAGGGGTTGACCAACATGAAATGTCACTGAATTTGAAGATCCCGGAGATGCTAAGAGAAATCATCCGATATAACTTTATAGCCGTTCCATTCCACCAAATTCCTCCGTTCCCCACTTCATTATAACAAAATCTTATGCATGGATTTCATTACCCATAAACTTTTACAAGCTATTTTAACCTTTTGAGTTTCCCAAAAAGTTTCATTGACGAGTTTTCACAATAATCTCTCTCTCTCTCTCTCTCTCTCTCTCTCTCTCTCTCTCTCTCTCTCTCTCTCTCTCTCTCTCTCTCTCTCTCTCTCATAAATAAGGAGTTGAAAGTTTGAATACCTGTCTGCTTTAAAGTACATTATCTCCTTCCCTTCTCAATAAATAGTTGGGAAAATATGGTGTTAAATGAAAATGACTAAAATTAGCAACACTTTGTTCATAGGCGCTTCCTAGATATGCAATTCCGAAAATGCAAGTTGTTTACATCCTGTAGTTCTAAGCCTTACTAAATAATCTTGATTTTGGTTAATCCCAAAATGATGGGTTATTACGAGTGATATAAAGAAGATCACGAAAATACTTTCGAACTTGGAAATTACCATTAAAGGGCGAGTAACAGGAATTTAGATATGTATTTTTTACCACCGCCAATGAAGTTTGAAGGAAGTTATGTTTCACCCCCAGTTTGTGTGTTAGTGTGTTTGTGTGTTTGTCTGTCTGTGTCTTTGTTTGTGAACACCTCCCTGCCTGTTTCATAACTCTATATGAAACTGACAGGGAGCAATTGTTATGTAAAAACGTGGATATTATTAAATTTTGGAAGGTAGAACTTAATGGTCATGGTCACAGTCCAGATAGATTTCCAAACTACGTAATCAGCCATAAGTTTGAGCATCGTTGTCA
>NC_090737.1:48231994-48241994 GCF_036898095.1 Palaemon carinicauda | reverse complement strand
CTTACCAGTATTGCAAGCGGCTTAGCGATAGTGTGTGGAGTTTTTTTTAACAACATCGCTGGAACTCCATCCGGTCCGGCCGCCAATCCATTTATAATTTCGCTTATAGCTTGCTCAATATCTGCTTCATTAATATCTATATCCATTAGATATTCAACAATTTCTTCTCGAATTTCTGTTTCATTATTCTCATTCGCAATTCTTGGTGTGAACTCACTTGTATATTTCTCTGCTAATATGTTGCATATTTCCTTTTTTTTTTTTATTCGTTAACCGTCCTTCAAATCTTAGAGGGCCTATTTCTAATCTCCCTTGAATCATCATTTTTGCATAGGAGTAAAGTACTTTGGGTTTTTTTTTTTTATATTTTTTTATATTTTGAAGTGTCCTTTCTTCTGAGTCTCGCCCTTTTTCTTTTCTTTCGATTGTATAATGCTTTGTTCTGCATTTTCTATTTTATATTTTATTTCCATCATTTTAAAAGCATTTTTCTTTTGCAAGATTTTTCTTCTACTTTCTAATTTTCTAAAATAAGATCATTCTATCTCTTGGTATGTATGTCTTATGTTTATTGTTTTATTCCGGTACATATTTTTCAACAATTTTCTCCAGTATTTTGTACAGTGTATCCGTATTTACTTGTGTATTATGACTTATGAATAAATTTTTCTATTCTTTGTTCAATTCTTCATTTCTTTCTGACCATCTTATATTCTTGCTATAAAAATTATATTTTCCCTATCCTTCCCATCGTTTTGTGGTTTGATTATCTCTGCCATCACTTGTTTTGGAATGGACTATTAATTCTATGACATTGTGGTCGGAAATTCCCGTGTTATATACTATTATTTATTTAACATAATACACCTCATTCACAAATACTAAATCTAGCCCATTGTCATTTCTTGTTGGAATTTGGATTATCTGTTGCATATTATGTTCTAATAGCTTATCTTGAAGATTTTCAAATTGCCTTTTATCTTCTGCCCTACTATTACTCTCTTTATATATATATATATATATATATATATATATATATATATATATATATATATATATATATATATATATATATATATATATACCCTCACTTTCTTCTATCAGTTCTTTCCAATCCATGAAAGGAAGGTTAAAATCTCCGGATAAGAATATATTCCAGTCTTTATGGTTTCTACATATATCATCTATTTTTTCTATTATTATGTAAAACTCCTTGGTATTTGGGGGTCTGTAAACTACAATATTTACTGAGAGAGAGAGAGAGAGAGAGAGAGAGAGAGAGAGAGAGAGAGAGAGAGAGAGAGAGAGAGAGAGAGAGAGAGAGAAAATCATTCTTTCATTAAATGGCATCATTACATGTATTTTGCCTCCCGATCTGTTTGGCAGATTTCGAAGCTCCAAGGAAAAGTGTCAGTGCCACTGTTGACGACTATCTTGTGATTGAAATTGCTCCTTGTTTTCCAGTTACTCTTGGTGCATTTGGTATTGGTTTTGTGTATAGTCTAAAAGTACTCAGATATTGCTTCATCTGCAATAATTTCTCTAGTCTACATAAACCTTTTGTCAAATTTTAAGGGTCATTATTTTTATTACTGATTGTATTATCTTGATGTCAGTGTTTAGTAACAGAGACTGGTATTATTAGCTTACGTTTCACGTAACTCATTTTCAGCGAATCTACCAACATCTTTTAAAGACCATTTTTCTTAAATAGACGTCTTCCTTTATTTTGAGGTATAAACAAATTCCCCTGAAATATGGCTTCATAGCGCGACATTTAGACACAATAAGCAATCCATACTGTGAGATGTTCTTCGAAGTATAAGATATAAGATTGATGGACCGGTACAACCATATTCTGTTTCACTAAAGTTTCAGTTGCAGTTGATTGTTGTGCCAAGCAGACTGACTGCTCAGGGAAATTCCATTATATTGCAGCGTCTGATACCGACATCTCACTTTAGGTCACGATTGATTTGGCAGAAAGGGCCATAACTCCAACCAGTGATTCAACGTCGTACTGCGTTGTGTATGTCAAATCTTTATTTTAGTAGTATTACCTCCTTCTTTCAAACCACGCATAACCCAAAACCCACTTACCTTTATATTAGTAACCTCTCGTCGTATATAATTTGTCTATAATTTCATAATAGTGGAATATAGAGATAGTAACTTTAAGCTCGGAGAAGATAGGCAGTTAATGGTGGAGATAGGTTGAATTTGATTGGAAGTATAAATCCTAAACTCTACAAAATTAGATACAACTCAGTCGGAATCCACTCTTATCTCTCTTTACAGACGAGTGGTCTAAACTTTCTGGTCTTTATCCCTTTTCTTATTGGTCATAGGTTCGAGTCCATAGCCAGGCAAGAATGTTTATTATTGAAGGAAATTCTATATTGGTCTGAGATCCAATGGCAGAAGGAATATTAAAGGAAATTTATAGATTATTTGAAAAATTGTAAATCAGGATGGTAAGTGATTATCTATATGTATAAATATATATATATATATATATATATATATATATATATATATATATATATATATATATATATATATATATATATATATATATATATATATCTGTTATTCTTAATTTCCATCTATTATCTTTTATTCTCATTATGTCCTTTCTATGTCTATTTCTTTTTTCTTACAAGTTGTTAGAATATTCTCTACTTTGGTTTGCTTTCGTATCTATGTTGCCCTTTTTCTGTCTCTTAGTGTTTTTACAATCATTATTCTTTCAATAACTGTTTGAGTTGTAACTAGCTTATGTTCTAAGGCTTTACTGCTAGGACCATCTCAGTAAATACTGTTCCTTTTAGAAAAGTATCATTCTACTTTTCATAATCTCCTTTTGTTTACCAATTTTCTCAATCCCATACTTTCCTTTATTTTTTGTTCTCGTGTCCAGGGGAATCCCTTATTATTATCATTATTATTTGCTAGCCTACATCCTTAGTTTAAAAACCAGGATGCTAAAAGACCGAGGGTTCCAAGAGGGAAAATAGCCTAGAGAAGAAAAGGATATAAGGAACCTACAAGAGAAGTAAGTAACCATTAAAATAAAATATTTTAAGAACAGTAACAGCATTAAAACATATTTTCATTTATAAACTATAAACACTTTAAAAAAACAAGGGCAGCGAAATAATATGGAATAGTGTGCCTTTGTGTACCCTCAAGCAAAATAACTCAGCCCCAAGACAGTGAAAGACTAATGCACTATCCAAGACCAGAGAACAAGGGTTTGATTATGGAGTGCCTTTTGCCTAGAAGAGCTGCTTACCATAGCTAAAGAGTCTCTTCTACCCTTACCAAGAGGAAAGTAGCCACTGAATAGTTATTTACATTACGGTAGTTAACCCTTTGAGTGAGGAGGAATTATTTGGTAATTTCAGCGTTGTCAGGTGTATGAGGGCAGACGGGAATATGCAAATAATAAGCCAGATTGGTCAGTGTATGTGCAGGCAAAAAGAAAATGAGCCGCCACCAAAGAGAAGGGTCCAATGTAATATTGTCTGGCCAGTCAAAGGAACCAATAACTCTCTAGCGATAGTAACTCAATGGGTAGCTGGTGTGCAAGGAGGTTAAATGTGTGGAGTTGGCGCAGGTACTCAATGCTTATGGGAAAAGGTGAAACCAACTGTTGTTGGCAGAAAGGTCCTGGGAGAAGAGTAATCAAGATCGCTTTTCCCTTTCCGCGTTACTCTCGAGTATTATGATAATCCTAAAAAAGGACCAATTCCTTGTAAAAGGAAATAGAATATCAACAAAGTGATAGAAATATCATTTACATACGGATAATATTCCCTAAGGTTTTCATCAGGTACAAGGATTAAGATGAAATGGCTTCTAAGATCTTATGTGATGGAGTCATTAAGGTAAAAAAAAAAACGATTTGTGCTTTGGGATTTTTTTTTCTTTTCTTTTTAAATATACGTTGACATATAATTCATTCAGGAAGTGACTACTGGCCACTAAAGTGTATCAGTTTCGAATACGTCTGACGACTTCTCCTTTTATTTTTTGCTAGTAATATTGCTGAGAACTCTTTAAAAGCGTAAAAATATCTGATCTGCAGTTATTTTTTTGTCACAGCCTCAATAAGTAAAACAATATGATTAATATTTAGTTCAATTTCATATGTATGCTTACATGATTTGGAAAATATATTTATGAAAATATAATTATCTACTACTGAGATTAATTTTTCTATTCATACCCTTTTTATCCAGCTCTCTGAATTTCTTTTTACAGAACAGGAACATATTGATCATGTCATCAGATTGGTATATCAGAACACTTTTATTTTTCAATCTAATTAAAGAATGCAAAGAACTGTTAATAATACCAGTAAGAGTATCAATACAAGTTTGATACTTCTATGATTTTTCCAGTTTAAAGACAACGAATCTCGTAATATAGGCAACAATGCTGCTTGAACACAATGACAAATGTTGAGAACTGAGTAAATACGTAGAACCATCATCGTCATTAAAATCAGCTGCTTGTTTTATCTCAGAAGTTTCGTCATTCAAATTGTTTTTCCTATCCTCGAAAGATTTATGGGCTGAACAGAAGAGTTGTATTAAATGGCAAAGTCCTTAACTTTGCTTGAAAATGAAATAATATTTACGGATTCCACAGGTGTACAGTTCCCCTTGAGCGCATCTTGCAAGTCATTATGAAATAAAATTCGTTTGTAAGCTGCAGAAGACTGACGGGCAGTTGGGTTGTTATTGCATCCTCCCTTGGATCTACCTTGACCAAGTAAGAGTTATAGGGGATCTTGGCTCATCTTATACATTAAAAAGAAAATAATTTGGGGTTCAGGACAACCTATTAAATTATCATATACTTTAATCAAACTCCGTTTACAAATTATGATTCTATGAAAGCCATTTTTGCTATTAACATTCAACAAAGGTTTACTACATGGAAGTTTAAGTTGTCTTAGATATAATTCAGCGTGGCCCAAAAAATCTTTAAAGAATCTTTCATTATCCTTTTGTATTGGTCTTTTTTAAAATCCCACCCTCACAGATTCCTTGAATTTATCACATCAAACAAGTTATTTATAATGGTAATGAAATTGATTGTCGCTTCGCATCCCTTGAGCTCTTCTAACTTGCTCTGAAGACAAAACTATAGTGTTTTTGCAACAATTAACTTAGTAATTGTGCTGCACGTTTAACATTCGTGTTTTTTTTTCAATCCATGCCAGATGTTGCGATGTTAACTTATTCCCAAAATACCAACCCTCGCATTCTTGAAGCTTATGCAATTCTTCAATGAAATCCCTCTTGATAAAGTATATCCCCTTATCAGCAAAATGTTTTTTCCACTAATGAATTCCTAATTAACATTCGCATATGACAAGGTTGAAAACTTATAAATATCTGTTCTTGCGTCACTGCATAAAAAAATGAAGTTTTTGTATTTACAGATTCTAGACTGCAACCAAGCGCTTTGACCATAGCAGCATTCGTTGATAGTTCATCAAAAGTCAGATATAATTTTGATCTCCACTGAATGTAGCTTAACTAAACATTGCCTTAAGAAGAACATCCGCTCAGGGTATGGACATATAAACTTTCACGTACCAAAAATTGAGATATTACTTCTATCTGGGGCCACACATATCGTACATGCCCTCAAGAGGTTTCTGGCAATAATTCTTATATATATATATATATATATATATATATATATATATATATATATATATATATATATATATATATATATATATATATATATATAGAAGATATAGCAGATTTTAGATGGTTACGTCATCGTTACTGCGTCGTCTGCTAAAGCATACTATGTAGGTTAGTCTAGCGCATTGATTTTGCATAAATATAGTAATTTTTTCATTATCTTCATAAATCTGGCAAACATATATCTTCAAGTCACCCACGTAATAATAGAACACTGAAGTGTGTATACGTTCCAGGTTTACGTTATTTACACTTTGAGTCGTTTTGTTTATTTTTCAAATATCGGGTATTTGATTAATTTCCATAATGGCCAAACACAAAAGAAGGTCTTTAGCTTCCAGAAGGAGAAATGTGATAGTGACATCTTAATTTGGAAGGGCAAAAAACGTAAAGTAGACGAGAGTGATGGTGACTCTGGTAGCAGTAAAGTGATAATGGTGATGAGTGATCAGTACCCCCAATGGGGTTGGGTTGGGGGGACTTGGGGCCGTATTAACGGTAATAAGTAGAAATTGTATTAGGTAAGAAAGTTAAGTTCTAAATAGGTATCAATGGTGATATTTGCTAATGAAACCTATGTTTTACATTCCTTCATAATCTCATAGAATCTCATAGAAAAACTTTGACCATCGATATCTCAAAACTATATTTAATGATCTTCAAAACTATTTTTCTGCGTTATTTATAAACCAATTTCAAATCCTAACATCATCGTTGTGAAGAGGAACAAATTTACAATACTTTGTGCGAAGGATTTTTTTCTAAAGTATATTTTCAATTTTTTATATTTCTTCAAACTTTTAAAATATATAAATATTCATATAAAGAAATACCGAAAAAAATTAAAATTCCTACATGGGTTTTGTTCATAATTTAATATAAAAAAATTCCTGGACACTTTTACTTAATTCTATTCAGTACTTTTTGATAGAAATTTATATAATTTTTTTCACAGATTTTTTCATTCATTAAAAAAAGAATAATCGTCCGAATTCAATGATACTTGTATGGATTTATCTTTGCACAACTAGGTATAACAAACAGAAAAAATAGATTCATCCAGTGATAAATAACGGTTTGGGGTTCAATAGCGGATGCTCCCCTCAACAAATCAACACTATCGGCTGCACTTAGTCCGTTAATCAAAAATAGTCTATTGGTAATTTCCAACTGCAATTCACTGCGTTCACCATGAATAATAGTGCTCCGAATTCAACTGGAATGATATCATCATCCAGTTCAGTACCCATTTCAACAAAACCGTAAGATCTCGGGCCATCCGACTCGATTTGTTGCTTAATTGCTATTTCATCTATTATCAATGAACATAATAATGGTATACTGGTTTTTCGTGTTGCATCAGTTTTCCATCGACTTGCTGGTCCAATTTTGTTATAGTTCGAGGATGTGGGATGCATGACATGGGAAATAAAGCTCTTGTAAATGAAATGTAATAGTATTAAATATTAAATCTTTTGTCGAATCTTCAACTAAATTCAAGGGCATTACACGAGGTCAGCACTATTAACTGAAGAGCAGGAAAAGTTTGTAGCGTGTCGGTGCAGATAACTGACGTATAATGAGCCCCCAGGCATCAGGTCGTGACCTTTTTGCTTACAAGTGGCGTAGACGTCTGAATTCACCAAATCCGCTCGGGGGCATCTACATCCATTTAACCTCCTTGCTGGTGCGCTGGCCAGCCTACTGCTGTCTGTGGTAAGTATGTATATTCCCTAGCAGTCTCCAGGCACTCATTCATAACTCCTATTTGTTGTTTGTTTGCATTTTCATTGAACATTATCTTAGTTTTACTCAATCATTTTCAGTCCTACATTTCTGCTCTCTTTATTCAAGTTTTCTTTCACTTTTTGTAATTCTTCTCATGATTCATCATGACCTCTAAAAATCATGAGCTGTCAAGGTATCCCCAATAATATTAAAAACTACAGTATATATATATATATATATATATATATATATATATATATATATATATATATATATATATATATATATATATATATATATATATAGTTATATATACATATACAGTATATATATATATATATATATATATATATATATATATATATATATATATATATATATATATATATATATAAATACATAGTTATATATACATATACAGTATATATATATATATATATATATATATATATATATATATATATATATATATATATATATATATATATATATATACCATGAGCCTTTCTTAGTTTTCCTGGTATACTTTTGGGCACTATTAATCTACCTCGGCTTGCTCTTTCTGAAATTTTTAGCTCCATGATGTTTTCAGTAATTCCTTCGATTTGCTTCAATGCCTGTATTATCATGTAGTGTTCTCTTCTCCTTTCTACACTGTACAATTTTAAAAACTGTAGTCTTTCCCAGTAGTCAAGGTACTCAACTTTTTCTATTCTAGCAGTAAAGGGCCTTTGTACACTCTCTATTTTTGTGCAATATCCTTTTGGTAGTAGGGGTACCATATCACATTGCAGTGCTCGAGTGTACTACGTACATAAGTTTTGTAAAGCATATTTATGTGTTCAGCTTTTCTTGTTTTAAAGTTTCTGAATATCATTTCCATTTTTGCTTTACATTTAGCCAACAATGTTGCTATTTGGTCATTGTAAAAGATATTCCTGTTTACCATTACATTAAGGTCTTTAATTGCTTCCTTGTTCGTAATTGTGTTGTTATTAGGTCCCCTGTATGCATATAACATTCCTTCTCTCTTTCCATAATTCATTGATTCGCATCATCAACATTACACTCTATGTCTGAGATCGTAATAACAAACAGCAATGCAGCTAATACCATACATTGTGGCATGCCAGATATTACATGAGCTTCGTCTAATTTCTCGTCATTTGCAACCACTATCTGTTTTCTGTTTTGCAGAAATTCTTTTATCCATTTTCCTATCTTTCCCACAATATTATACGTTATCATTTTTTTCTCTAATATATTATGGTCTGCCATGATAAAAGCTTTTGCCAAATCTAGATAGATCATATCTGTGTCTTTTTCATTTATCATATTTCTGTATATGTTTTCATAGTGTAGGCTACTATCAGTTGGGTTTGTGTATTTTTTCCGGGCACAAAACCGTGTTGACCTATATTAGATAAATGATTTTTAACCAATTGATTCATTATTTTCTTTTTTATTACCCTTTCATACACTTTCCTAATAGGTGGTGTTAGACTAACAGGTCTATAATTGCTTGTCACTAGTCTTGTTCCACTTTTGAAAATAGTGGTTATATATGCTAATTTATGTTTAACATATATCTCACTTATGTCCACACTTTGTCTTAGTAGTATTGAAAATGGCTTCCCGATACTGTGTGTATTTTTTTAAACAAAATCGCTGGAATTCCATCTGGCCGGGCCGCTGATCCATTTTTAATTTCGCTTATAGCCTGCACACTATCTGCTTCATAAATATCTATATCCATTAGATATTCAATATTTTCTCCTCCCATTTCTGTTTTATTATTCTCATTCGCAGTTCTATGTGTGAATTCACACTTACATTTTCCTGCTAATATGTTGCATATTTCGTTTTTATATTCGTTAACAGTCCTTCAATTCTTAGAGGGCATAATTGTAATCTCCCTGAATTCATCTTTTTTTTGCATTAAAGTAAAGTACTTTTTTTTCGATATTTTGAAGTGTCATTGCTTTTAAGTCCCTTTTTTCATTTTCTTTGAATTGTGTAATCTTTTGTTCTGCATTTTCTATCCTACTTTTTATTTCCATCATTTTCCATACATTTTTTTCTTTTGGAAAATTTTTCTTCCACTTTCTAATTTTCTGAAATAAGATCATTCTTTTTCTTGATATGCATGTCTGATGTTTATTTATTTTTTGTTTTGGTACATATTTTTTAAAAATTTTTCTCCAGTATTTTATACAGTATATACGTATTTACCAGTATATTATCAGTTATGAATACATTTTTTCAATCGTTGTTCAATTCTTCATTTATTTCTGACCATTTTATATTCTTACTATAAAAATTATATTTTCCATATCCTTCCCATCCTTTTGTGCTTTGTTTATTTCTGCATTAACTTGTTTTTGAATGGACTATTAATTCTATGACATTGTTGTCTAAAATTTCCGTGTTATACACTATTATTTCTTCAACATAATTCACCTCATTCACAAATACTAAATCTAGCACATTGTCCTTTCTTGTTGGAATGTGGTTTATTTGTTGCATATTAGGTTCTAATAGTA
>NC_090737.1:48224494-48226994 GCF_036898095.1 Palaemon carinicauda | reverse complement strand
TATATATATATATATATATATATATATATACATGTGTAAATATATATATATATATATATATATATATATATATATATATATATATATATATATATATATATATATATATATCTATATATATATATATATATATCTATATATATATATATATATATATATTTATATATATATATATATATATATATATATATATATATATATATATATATATATATATATATATATATATATATATATATATATATATATATATATATATATATATATATATATATATATATATATATATATATATATATATATATATATATATATATATATATATATATATATATATATATATATATATATATATATATATATATATATATATATATATATATATATATATATATATATATATATATATATATATATATATATATATATATATATATATATATATATATATATACATATATATATATGTATGTGTGTGTGCGTGTGTGTGTGTGTTTATTCATCGTCCTTCATTGGCCTTAACGAGAGTGAGATTGCAAAATTTCTCAGGTTTCCAACTTTCAATACGTTTATTTGGGAGGGTGTTTGATTTTCTGATGGTACTCTTGGTTTGGATTCGAGATCCCCCCGACTTTGGTATGTTTAGGTTACAGTGCATAAACCCATATGCTATTGTGTTTAGCTATAAGATCCTTTAGAATGATACCAACTTATGTAATCAGTTGTAAATTAAAAATAAGAATTGTTTAAACCACTTGTCAAATGTACTTAGAAAATTATTTTCACTTTTATATGTGTGTATGTAAATCATTATAAGCTAAGCTACAGCCCTTGTTGGAATGGTAGGAGGATATAAGCACAGGGCCTGCAACAGGGCATATTGACCGGTGTGGAAACGACACAAGGAAATAAATAAACTACAATCGAAGTATATTAACTACATTAAATTAAATCTTTCATATATAAATTATTAAAACTTCAAAAAAACGATAGAACGAGAAATAAGATAGAATAATGTGCCTGAGTGTACCTTCAAGCAAGAGAACTCTACCCAAGAGAATGGAAGACCATCGAAGTATATTAACTACATTAAATTAAATCTTTCATATATAAATTATTAAAACTTCAAAAAAACGAGAGAACGAGAAATAAGATAGAATAATGTGCCTGAGTGTACCTTCAATCAAAAGAACTCTACCCAAATGGAAGACCATCGTATAGAGTGTAAGGCAATACCTAAGACTAAAGAACAATGGCTTGATTTTGGAGTGGCCTATTAGCTGCTTACTATAGCTAAATAATCTCTTCTACCCTTACTAAGCCACTGATCAATTACAGTGCAGTTGTTAACCCCTGGAGCAAAGAATAGTTGATAGGTAATCATAGTGTTATTAGGTTTATGATAACAGAGGAGAATGTGAAAAGATTAGGCCAGAGTTTCAGGAATGGGAAACCTTTTGTGGGGTGGGGGTGGGGGATGAAAGCCATCTTGCAATTCTTATTGCTCATTTAGACTGCATGTTTTTATTTATATATTTTATTTTTTTTTGGGGGGGGGGGATTATTTTACTCTCCAAGTAGTTTACTGATAATCTGATGAAAGATTGACATGTTTATAAAAAAAAAAAAATTGAAGCATCACGTTTTCCTGTTCTCCTTAAGTACCCTTTACAAAAGTAGTCAGTAAATGAATGCTATCGAAAACCAATTTTTCAAATATTCCATTCAAGTTTGTAAGTAGCTTTCAAACTAATGAGTAAATTAATAATATTGAAAACATGCCATATACAAATTACTTTAGTTTAGTAAGTAGGTTTTTTGTACTGAAATGATAAGTAAAGTAATATTAATGTCATTTTGTAAACGCCCGGACTAGGGCTCTTAGACTAAAAGTCACAGCCCCAAAGAGGTGCAGTCCCAACTTTTAGGTTGGTTCCACAGTAGTAAGTTCCCGGTTCTCGATAGACTTATTGATTCTACGCATATCAGTAGCTCTTTGCAGAGCTGTTCCAGGTATCAGTCTGCTCAAACAGCAAGCCTCAATACAACAAGCTCACCTGTACGGACTTACAGCCTCTCAGCTCCTTGAGCATAACTGCAAGTAGGAAGGTGCGGCCGGTCAGCACCAAGATCATAACTGCCAGAGGAACCTGGAAACTAGGCCCATACTGGAACTGAAGTGAAAGTTTTCAGTAGTAGGTAAAAGTACTGACGGTAGAAATTCCTTGTGAGTAGAAGAGAATGGGAGAGGAGGAAAGAAACTTAAGTAGTAGAGAAAAGGAGCAGTTAAAGCATAGTTGAGTATCCCTGCTCAATGGGGCGGGGGGGGGGGGGGGGGTTGCGATTATGAGAGAGAGGAGGGATTGAATTATGTTGGAGGGAGTCTTTACAAGGGAACAGACTTTATCTACAAGCTGTAGGATCAAGGGGACCAGCTTTTCAATAAGTAAGGACTAAGCTTGGGAGATGAGGGAGGATACTATAGGATCAGGAGGAGGTG
>NC_090737.1:48186994-48219494 GCF_036898095.1 Palaemon carinicauda | reverse complement strand
AAACAAGGGCCTCATGGTTAAGAAGGTCGAGGGCAGCGCTAAAATCTAGGTTCCAAGACCTTCACGGAAGCCAAATTGCAGACTAGGACACAGATGATGACCTTCAGCAAACCTATTTAGATACTTTTGATGTTATGGAAGTTATGGAAATTGGGTGGCAATCATTTGGACTTGATATACCACTAACACATTTACATAATGGAGTATCATTACAAATTCTCCAACAAGCTCTAAAAATTCTTCTTGATAACTTGCAAGAAAATCACTGATAACTTTGGAACTAATAAATCGGCACTCCTTATGAAAAGGAAATGAAAAATACCATTTGGATCTACACCTCCTTAAGCATCAAAGTATATTAAGAGAGCTTTAATTTCATTAGGTCAAAAAGGTAAACTAGCTAGTTTACCGTCAGGAAAACAGGAATGGGGAAGATAAATTTTCTCATTGCTCTGGTTACTGTCAAAGACATCAGCCAAAAGGTTGTCTTTTCCTTTGGACAGTGAGTAACAGACACACCCTGTTTAGGTAAAGGAGGAACTGTTGCATTTACCAGAAAGGGTCTCTTTTATGGTTAAATTATATTCCTTGTCAGTTGAAGCATGAAATATCAAGGCAAAATCTCTAAGCTGAGTATAGCAAAGCATAACTATACCAAGTCAAATCTGATTTATTACTCTTCCAAAGATGATAGGCCTCCTGCTTCTCCAAATAAGCACATCTACAATCATCACTGAACCATGGTTTGTCTTTCACTCCGTACCTTAGCACACAAGACGGGAGAGTCCTTTCAATTATGTTATATAGATTTTCATTCAAAGGAACAAATAGGATCAACACTATTATACAACTCTGACCAATTCAAACTTATAACATCACTCAAAATGCCATTCCAATCTTATTAAGATTTCATAAAAAATATTACATGAGTATGATCCATAAGGGACAGGCTGCTCAATTTTCACTACTAATGAAATCCAGGCATGATCATATGTCCCAGCTGGAGAACCAATCCATGATATTACACACGAGGACTCGTATCTTTTTTGTTTATATTCACAGAAAATTTTATTGAAATATCCGAAACAGTTTTGCAGATATAAGACAAAAATATAATCCTATTATTATTGAGAAAAGTGCACTTTTTCATATAATCTAATGGTATTATCAGTTTATCGGTAATAATTTGAATTTAGCTATCAAATATGAATATCTAATTGCCATATAGCAAAACTATGATTCTACAATAATGAAGAGATGCTCGAGTGAAGGAATCATACTGACTGACTGCCGGTAGCCCGCTCACAACTCGAATATGCAAGACATAATTTCAACTGCTCCTGTGTTTTGAATCTATTCCTTTTTCAGAGTTATTTATTTTGGCTTTGAGTACATCCTTTTTAAGAAGAAACTATGCCCCCGCCTCCCCCCAAAAAAGAAGGAAAATTATGGAACATCTACGTTCTATGAGAGAAAGTGTGGGCATCTTTGACACCTCCCAAAATTTGGGATAATACTCTTTCTAAGAGAGCAGAAAGACGGGGACCAGGAGCCTTAATATATAAGATATAATGCATTATACTTGAAGTAATAATCACAAATAGCAAAAACATGATATAACATATAGAATTTGTTATAACTCCCTCAAAATATATAACAACATTCAAATAAATGAACAGACAAGCAAAACATATCCCAAAACTTTGGAGGCCGATTTCTCGAAACTATACTCATTGACAATCAAATGAAAACTTAAACGTAACGATTTCACTAATCTCAGTGAAACAAAAAGCAAATGAAAGCTAAATAAATTGTCTACGAAAATAGAGAGAGTTTTTTCTTTTTTATTTGTCCCAAAGAAAATACCTGGTATTATTTTTTCCAATAAATTTATCAAAGATTTTTGAAAAATCAGAAAATATTTGTACAAAACAAAATTATGATTAAAAAGAAAAATCTCTCTCTTTTTTTATTATATTATCTAACATATGTCTGCCACATAAATTTCCGCTCCTAGGTTGCAGAATTCACGGCAGATTCTTTTTTTTTTATCTAAGAATTTTATGGGGGCGGATACCAGTGAAAGGGGAAGGGGGCAAAGAAAATATGAATATCAACTTTTCTGGTATACATGAACTAACCCATGCACAGAATTTCAAACAGATTCATGCAAAAACACTGGAATTATTAATAGAAAACTATTTTTTTTTTTAAACACCTCATTTAATGCTAGGGGAGTCGATACATAGGAGGTCAAGAAAATACTTGATTTAGTAGTTAGGTCCAAAGTTCTTAAGACATGGCGATCTGTTAAAAAAAAATCAGAATTTAACCACTCCCTTCGGTGAGCATTGAAATCAACAACAAAAACTAAGGAGGCCTTTCCATCATCTTGCATATTGTCCACCTATATAGATAGATAGATAGATAGATAGTAAGTTAGCCAGAGCACCAGCCACCCGTTGAGATACTACCACTACTGAGTTATGGGGTCATTTGACTGGGCAAACAATACTACATTGGATCCTTCGCTCTGGTTACGGTTCACTTCCCTTTGCCTTCACATAAACCGAATAATCTATGGCCCATTCTTTACAGATTCTCCTTTGTCCTAATACACATGACAACATTGAGATTACCGAACAATTCTTTTTTTACCCAAAGGGGTTAACTACTGCACTTTAATTGTTCTGTGGCTAATTTAACCTTGGTAAGGGTAGAAGAGACTCTTTAGCTATGGTAAGCAGCTCTTCTAGAAGAACACTCCAAAATCATCGTTCTCTAGTCTTCGGTAGTCCCATAGCCTCTATACCATGGTCATTCGCTGTCTTGGGATAGAGTTATCTTGCTTGAGGGCACACTCAGGCACTCTATTTAATCTTATTCATCTCCCTCTTGTTTTGTTAAGTTTTTATAGGTTACATAATAATATCTAATTTAATGTTGTTACTGTTCCTGAAATATTCTATTATTCCAGTTGCAACTCCTGGGCTTATAGCATCCTTCTTTTCCAACTAGGATTGTAGCTTAGCAAGTAATAATAATAATAATAATAATAATAATAATAATAATAATAATAATAATAATAATAATAATAATAATAATAATAATAATAATAATACACATTCAAAGCAGGACTTATGAGAAACAGGAGACTCAGTCCTAATATAAACCACCATTACCCTGGCCCTAGGAATAGCATCCTGTTTCGAAATTATTGGCTCCTTAGAGACAGTTAAAAAGAGCTCAGATGTGTTGTTCATATTAGAAACCAGACCACACAGTAGTTGCTTGAAAGTGATTTTTTTCCTGATATCCTAAAGTTTTTCATTATAGTGAATGCCATCTTTGCAGATTCATTAGACACAGGCAAAGCTCAACAAGATTTTATAGTTTTTCGAGAGGAATATTTTCATCACGAATTATTGTCTTTCCATTCATGTATCTATTTATATGTCAAAACCTCCTAAACATATGTAACATCTTCAAAAAGTTCTATTTCATCTAATTTAAAATCATGTTTTGTCTCGAATAAAATTAAATACATATTGAACTTAAAACCAGGATACCTATTTATCTTTTATTAAGGGAGTTATTTCCATCCTACCTATGGAAGATATAATTACCTACTGGAGACCATTAACAATCTTGAATATTTATTTCAAGATAATATAAAAATTTATAGCCAATAAAATAAAATACTCTCTACTTTTGATAATATCACAGGAACAATTTTGTTGTGTTAAAGACAGATCAAATAGCAATTTAAACTTTCTTTATCAGAGATTTGATATTTTATGCAAATTAAAGTAGAACTGATGCAACATTGATGTACTTGAATTAGTCAAAGACATTTGATAGTTTCGATCACAAATTTATGTTTAAAATACTACAAAGATTTTGTTTTATGATGAAGTTATTAATTAAATAAAAATGTTATATGCATATGCTGAAAGTGTATTATATATAAACAGTGATATGTCTGACCCTTTTCCTATGAATAAATCTGTCCTATGTGTATGATGTTATGTATTATATATCAGGAAGTATTCTATAGAACGATCAAGTAAAGGCTGTTCATTTATGATTTAAGGTTGACTAGTGTGCTTCATATATTATTACTAGGTTATGCAGACGACTCGGTTATAATCATCACTTGTATTGAGGTGTTAGATAAATGCGTTAATGTTATCAAAGAATATGAGAATGCCTCAGGTGCAGTTCTTCATAGAGGAAAAACTTTTATTTTAGCCTTTTGTAACGAGAGAGAGAGAGAGAGAGAGAGAGAGAGAGAGAGAGAGAGAGAGAGAGAGAGAGAGAGAGAGAGAAGTATGGCCGGATTATGGTTTACAAGTTTTGAATGGGTATAGTAAAATTTAGATACATATCAAGGCAATAGTTATCAACAAAGTGTAGATATGAATTTGAACAATTTAGAAATTATCTTTAATGAAATCATTATTATCGTTCATATTAGAAAGTTAATCATATTTCAAAGAACAATAATAAATTGTAAAATTCCAGCAAACGTAGAGTATACAGGTCATGTTTACCCAATTCCACTGGAATGTGTTAAAAGCATCCAGAAAAGTATTTTCAAATATCTTTGGAATAGCTACTGTGGAACTATTGCAAAGAAAATCATGCTTTTTTTTCGGTGGGGGGGGGGGGGGGTTATTACTGACATTCAGTGTAAACCAAACTCAGTCATGTTTAGTACTTTTCTGAAATGATTAAAAGATAAGTGTCTTGATTATTGATTTATTACTAATTACTGTAACGTCAGACCCAGCTTTCTATTAGAAAATGAATGTAATTCTGAAGACTGCACTTTTTCTTAAACCCAGTTTTCATGAAGGTATGATAAACATTTTACCAAGTGCTTAATATAAGATGACCTTCTAACTAGAAATCGAAACAAGACGTATATGAGCTTTTAACGAAAAATTATGATTAAGTTCCAAATATTGAAAAAAAACTGTACCCTTTATTTACCTGGAAATCGGAGGAATATAAATAATTTGTATATAGAGAATAAAAGTAGGGGAAGTTTGTTTATGTATGCACACGAAGTATGAGTGAAAAATAATAATTTAGCTATGATGAAAATAAAAGATGTAAAAAACTGTTATTGTGGATGCATAAAAACTAAAATGCATATGGTAGATTTCTGGCATTTATATATATTTTTTTTTTTTTTTTTTTTGGGGGGGGGGGCCTTTTGAAGTTGATAAATAAAGTCTGTAAATTGAAAACTAGAGATAGGTTAGGGATTTTAAAACTAGATTTCAGAGCAGAATCAAAGGGGGATGAAAACACGGCAATGGTCATAATAGCGGATTTTAAATCATAGATTGTAAGAATTTTTAATGCGTATTTCGTAATAACAAATATTAAACAAAATCCACAAGAGGTGACATTAGATAGTAATTTTTTGAGAGGACAGAAATTCTAAACAGGGGACTGTGGCATGCAAAGGGACACGTATGGTCACCCTATATATGGGTGATCATGTGTCTGTCTGTAGGCCTATATGCATGCGCATGCGTGTAGAGGTGACTCGGTGCATGTATCAGTTTCTATATATACATACAATTTTCGAATTGTATAGGGAAGAATTTGAGTATAGCAATTGTAAAAAAGGTTCCTTTTTTCATTTAAATAGAATATGTGTTTCAACCCTGTAAACTTTTGTTCTCAGGGAGGAAACTAATAAATCCTAAATCTTGCGTTCAGGCCTTCACCGCTCGGCAGACTGGTGCTACCAACTAGTTCCTACAGAGGCGAACTTTGCTTTTGTTCATTATTTCTTTGATTCATGCTTTTATCTTCATATTACTTTTGTTTAGATTTTTTTTATAATAAACCCGATTTAAGCTATCTTAAATAGGAAATACAGCTATAGATATAGATAATGTATTATGATACGAATCGGAAAAGTTGGCAGCAAGCTCCAGGATGTACACAATTATGCAAAGGTCGCCAACAGCACCGATTAATAACTAACTTTATTATCACTATTATTATGATATTTCAACTTTTTGATGAGGTTATTGTTATTTTTATAATAACTTTTCTATTGCATGTGGTAGTATGAGAATCTCATATACAATAATAGAAAGTATAGTGAAATATATATCGATGGTAAAACAGGGAGAAAGCTGGTATCTCGTTAATCTCCTGTCATGATCATGTCATCTATTGGTGTGTTTTGGAAGCTGACGTTCCTGTTACGCTGAATTTTAATTTACAAACACCAGGATTTAAATAAGGATAATTAAAATGTGAAAAAAAAATCAATTAATTTATTGTATTTGATAAATATCCTAATTCATCCAGTTGCTGATGCGGCAGCTAATACACAAAGTTGAACATCGTGAGGCAAGGGGGAACCGCAATAATTCAGCTTCTTCCAAATACCTTAAATATTAGCAAATGTCAAATTATATACTACACAACGATCATAAAAATACATATAAAATATCAAATCATTATGTGACGCACGTTATAACACTTGGCAAGTTGCATACCTTGGAAATCTTATGTAAATAAATATAAACCCATAGTCCAAACTGGAGTCCACGAAGTACAATTTATGATATCCCTTTAAAGGGTACGAAGTCGTTACAAAACTGAAAAGGGTACGAACTCGTTACTAAATTGAAAGGTATGAAAAAATATAACATTGAAAAAAGTAAGCGATGATAATTGGAAGTCAAATTTAAATGGGATGGCATTATCCCTCTAAATGATTTCGGACTGACATAAAAAAAACTCCCCCTGAGTTTTACAGACCCACCGATATCATCCTGGGACGAAGGCGAAGTACGTGTAGAGATGGGTTGCGATGAAAGAAAGCTTCTTCCTGGTCGGGATTACACAGAAGTTTACATGGCGATAATACTCTTCGTCACTTCAAAGGACATGTAGAAAATGTTCTTGTCACGTTAACTGTGTAGCTGTACAAAGTGTATTCTTATATCAAGAATAGGAGCTCGAGTTACAAGACCCTTAGCGATGGAATGCTCCTTCGTAACTGTCTTAAAGTTTCCGTCAACCTCAGGAAGAAAGCAAAGCATTAGTGGCTGGTTAGGTTAAAACCAGAAACGGCCGCAGGAAGGCAGTGAGCTGTTAACAACCAAGGGGGGTAGTTAAATACTTGAAACTAAGCTAACTGTCTTCCAGTGACCATGCTACTTTAAACAAAATATAATATAAAACAAAATATAATATATAATAAAAAAGAAAATACAAATTCCATTTGGAATTTCAGATTTTTTGGATTTACCAAATAAATTATTTACACTACATACAAATTTAAGTTTATCATTTTATAAATTTAACATTTCAGATGTTTTCCTCCGGCTTTCCACAGCAGCCTTTCTTTTAGGCCTTTCAGAAGCTGGTGATAATTTGTCAATGTTGTGCAAATCATTTGGCTTAAAGTCCACATCATCATCTAAAGAAAGATAAGGAATCAGATTATTAACATGGAGTTTACAAACTTGTCTGGTACGGCCTTTGAAAACTCTTGCATGCGTAGTTTCCCCAATATCATTTGTGAAAGTTTCCTTTATTCGACCTAGAGGATAGTTGTTAATCTTCGTATTATCTTCCTTAATTAAAACAATGTCACCTGGTTTTAGAGGATGATGAGTTACAGGGAGATATCTACCCTTTCTATCAACCGCCTGGCTTAAAAGGGTCTGCAAAAACTCATGATGGTAAATATCTAAAAGTTTACTCCTAATTTTAGACAACTGTTCATATTCATTAGTAGTTCTACAAGGAACAAATTCTTTATCCTCAGGTAAAGGTGATAAATCTGGAATGATATTGAGGGAAGAAAGCTCATACCCTCTTATTAACATTTCGGGAGTTATTGGTTCAGGAAGGTCTTCCGCTGCACTATCCCTAAGAGCCTCTTTAAAAGATATTGGCCGTTTGTTTACCAAGTGGACAACTTGACATACAGTAAACTCAAAATCAAAGAAAGAAAGGATATTGTTCTTGATGGACCCATATAGAAGCCTCTTTGTTAACTTGACACAAACCTCGACCATGGAGCCTAACTGACTACACCCTTTAAAATACTGTTGAAAAGTCAAAGGTATAACACCTCTCTCCTCAAAATACAATTGAGTGTGGGGATCATTCAAAAATGAAGTTATAACATTAGCTCCTGCAACTATTTGTGACCCTAGGTCACTAATGCACAACTGTGGAATGCCAAATTCGAAGCAATGAATAGAAAATGCCCTAAGAAAATCAGGCACACTAAGTGTTCTGCAAATTTTCAAATTAACTGCACGAGACCAAGTGCAAGTAAAACATAATAGCCATACCTTAACATTTTCTTTCTCCAGCTTAACTGTAAAAGGACCAATATAATCAATGAAAATATTGCCGAAAGGTACAGCTGGTGGGTCTTCCCTGAATTCCCTGTAACAATTTTGATTTAAATTAACAGGTCTTGCGTTAAATCTTTTGCAGTGAACACATTGCCTCAGAATCTTTTTTACCAATGAAAAATTTCTAGGAATAAAATAGTGTCTTCTGAGTTCAGCGAGAACAGCATAGCACCCAGAATGAGCTAATTTATGATGAATATCAAGTATAATTAACTTAGTCAAATGGCTGTCCCTAGATAATAGAATAGGAAATTTTTTCTCATTCTTAAATTTGCTCTTCACCCTCAAAATGCCATCGTTATCAACAAACACATTCAACTGAGAAACTATACCTGGTATATCCTTTACTGCAGTAAAGTCTTTGGAAAAATGTTCTAAAACATCAGCAAAGTGATTTTGTTGATCATATAAAATCAAATGGACAATAGCTAAAGAAAAAAAATTCTTTTCTTGTACCTTAACTTCCCTTCTCACTTTAGCTTTCCATTTGTATATGCATATTATACACCGACGGTACAGCAAAACCAGTCTTCTGAAATCTGAAAAATCCGAAATATTAACCAAGCATTCTCTCTTAACTAAAGGAACATTAGAAATATTCAAGTAATTTCCTGAAAGATAACCCTCTTTAGGGATAGTGAACTGCATGTCAGGTGCCCGAATATTAGTCAGGTCCGGGCCTGAAAGAAAACAAGATTTCATCAACAATTTATATGATGTGCACCTGGTTACCATATCTGCAGGATTTTCCTTGCCATTAATAAACCCAAATTGAACCGGATATGTTTCACAAAGTTTTTGTATGCTATAGATTCTGTTCATTACAAAAGTAGAACATTGGTTCATTTTCTTAAGTTGAAGAGAAGAACTTATTAACCATTGCAGGGCACAAGAAGAATCTGAAAAAAGACAAATCTTTGTCACCTTTATAGGTTTTATGCAACTGGGACCAGCAAGATCCAAATAAAGATCAATAGATTGCTCAACTCCTAAATTAATGGCGTGGATCTCTAAAGATGGTATGGATTTACCTTTCAATTGGGTATTAACCAACCGATTTTTAGCATTAACAAAGGTAATTTTGCCAGACTCAACATTCAGTAGATAAATGACACACCCATATATGTCACAACTGGCATCGGTAAAAACAATTATATTATACTCACCATCCCTTCGACCCACAAACCGAGTTACTTTGAGAGGGGGCGATGAATTAAATTGCCTACAGATATTCCTCCAGTCTTTGAGCTGTTGACTGTTAAGAGTCTGATCCCAATTCAAACCCTTTTGACACTGCAAATTATGCATATAAATCCTACATCGGTTAAATAAAGGCAAGTTGAAACCAAAAATGTCAAACTGGGAGGCAATGGACCTAAGAATTAATCTTTTAGTGTTAGCTCCTGGGTCAAGGTTAATTGGCCTAGTGAAAATATCATCCGAAAGTCTATCCCATTCAAGCCCAAACAATTTATTGACTTCAGGAGTAAGAACTGACTGATCTATGTCAGACTGCAGATCAATATCATTGGTTATCAGCTGCTGAGTTTCAAATTTAAAGGGTCTGAATATGTCATCTAACTGCTTATAGGCCCACCTTAGGTCATCAGAGCTGTTCATAGTAATAGCACCATTATCCATATATATTAAGGCGTAAATAAGTTTCTTTAGTTCATCCATTCTTGAATCATTACTGGAAGTTAAAATTAACATATAATACAATGAAGCCATCAAAAGAAATGGGCTACACCGAAGTCCAAATGAAAGCCTGACATTTTTATAAGCAACGGGAGTGTAATCACCTGCGCTAACATTCCGAAACCAAAAGAACAATAGTCTAGACTGATCAATTTCACTTAAAGCCAACATATTGAAAGCTTTTTTCAAATCAAATATCAAAATTTTTTCATCAAACCTAATATTAAGAAATGCAGATGAAAGTTTTTGATTTAGGTTAGGCCCAGCATACATACATTGATTATGTGACAATGACAGTTTCTTATAGGATTCCTGCAAATTAGAAAGAAACACTATGCGACATTTCGTAGTATCCCTTTCTGGCTTAAAAACTGGCATATGAGGTAAGAATGAATAGTTAGGGTATTCAGCCTTAAATACTTCCAAGTCAAAAATTGGTTCAATAATTCCCATATTTAATTGCTCCTTTATGCAGTTATCCACCAACTGTAAGGAACCTTTCTTACGAAGTAACTTTTTAAAATTAGATTGAAGAATAGCCTTGGAAAGAGACTCATTTCTCGAAAGAAGGTGTGATACCTTTCCATTCCATAACAAGGGAACAACTATACGCCCATCACTTCTCGTGTGCAAATTTCTCAAAGTGTAATCCACGAGAGAGTTATTGAGCTGATTAGATTCGTCACTATAAACTTTCTGATCATAGTTCAAATAAAATTGGCTCTCCATATTCAGGATTTGATCAGTTGCTTCTTGCAGTTTCCTATCAATAATAGTTCCTTTATCGGAAAGTACAGTGAATGAAAAATTTGTCGTCATGTCATTGAGCTCGTTAAATTCATCATTAATAGATACAGTAGTAGCTAGAAAATAAGAATGGCAAGGGATATTAAAATATGTACCTTTTTCAGCATTAGAATTTTCGCCCCTTAGTGGTTTCGAGGCTAAACTGTCTTTACCATTAAGTGAAGTAAGATTAATTAGGAACCTATCAACATTCCCCATCAGCATTATTCCTGAAGTAGTCTCAATATACACAGATGAATTAGGACTCCCTATCACTACATCTTTTCCCAAAAGACAATGTGAAAAATCTACTAACAAAAGCTGAATGTCATCAATGCCCTGAGAACTGGCTGATAAAAACTTGTCAGCAAATACAAAATTTTTACTCTGCATTACGCTAACTACCTGACCAAGACAAGGTAAATTTAAATTGCAGGTTTATAGAGGGTACAACTAAAGCAGAAATAGCAAAGATTTCATTCCCCAGCTTTATAGGAACTTCAACAAGACTAGTAGAATATTCCTTTTGACCATTAAACCCTTTCACAGTAAGTTTAACATTGCTAGTCAAAGACTTTAAATTACAAGAGGAAGCTAACTTGCTAGATATAAAAGTATTTTGTGACCCTGAATCCTTAAGACCCCTGTAAAGCTTATTTTGACCATTTACACAAAATGTGAAAGTAGGGAGAACTGAACCTGTGGTAACATTTGGCAATACTGCTATCCCACTGCTTGCTTCCTTGGAAGACTCTTCTTTACTATTACACCTGTCAGGACTAAGTTTCCCACAAAGATACTCCATGTGATACTGCGAACAATGTGAACAGGGTCTTCGAAATCTGAACTTGCATGCTTTAGTGAAATGATTAAAATTACCACATTTTACACAACCTTTATGCAAATTTAATAAAGAAATTTTATCAGAAGGGGTAGCATACTTAGTACACTTATAACTTAAATGATCATTGTCAGAAATACCGACCTTGGAACAAAAATTACAAGCTTTGGCGGGAACAGTCTTAGTTTTAAGAGCCATGGTACTAGTCTTTTCCTGTAATGGCTTTGAATGAGTTACAACTTTATCCCTGACTGACAATTTACCTTTCGTCTGACCCTGTTCATACCTTTCACATGCTGTAAAGAAATTATCTACAATTTGCTGAAATGATGGATGAGTCACATTAGTGATATGAACCAGATGAGACTTAAATCTATCATTCATTGCAGACCAAACAAAATATCTAACAATCTCCTCAACATCAATATGCAAATATTTGAAAATTTCGACTATATTTCTAAGTTCTGAAAAGAAGACAAAAGGGTCCTCTCCTTCTTTGAGATTTAGAAAAGTTAATTTCTTAATTACAGCCGATTTTCGTAATTCAGTCGAGGCAAATGCCTTAGTCAATAAGTCTTTGGCATCGTTGTAACTTTGCTTGTCGGCCTCCAAAGATCCAAGTAAACATTTAGCCCTACCTTCTACTTGTTGTTTCAAAAGTAAGAGCAAGTCCCTGTCTGGATAATTAAAACTCTGGGTCGTAGATTCAAATTCTCTAATGAATTTCAAAAAATCCTCACCTTCCTTACTTTGGAATTTGGGTAGAGGGGCAGTGGGTTGCCTCAAAAGACTCCTAGCAATATCAGTAGTTAATGAAAGTGGAGGGCTTCCAGCATTTACACTTACATCCAACAAAGGCAAAATACCTGAAATTTTATCATGGTAAGATTGACATGCTGAAAGCTCAGCTTCCAAATCCTCCTCTCTAAATTCCCCTGAAAATTTTAGAATCTGTATTTTAGAATCCAAGTCACTTAGTCGCTTCCTATAATCCAGGAGAACACCTCGTTCAGATACTTTAGCAGTATTTTCTAAAGAAGGGTACTGCGAGGAACGGTTGGCACAATCTGTAACCTTCTTCCTAATAATCTTACGCTGACCAATTAGCACTACCAATTCAGCCATTATGACTACAAAAACAGGCACCAAAATATATAAAAAGTATGATTAATACAATACACAACTACAAATAAACAAACAAGCACCAATATATATATAATAAGTATATTAATGCAATACTCAACGAAAATTTTCTAAACAGAATAGTTAACACCACTTATTACAAATAACGTTATTACGAAGCAAAAAGCTCAAAATAACGCTTGAAATAGGAGCACTCAAATACGCAAAAAATTATTCGCAAAGGGATAAACAAAATAGGAACCGCATAAATAGTTAACAAAGAACTTTAAATCAGTTGCCAAGTAAACGATAAACTCACGAAAATGGTATACTAAACTCTTCTTGAACAGCAAAAAATCGATTAAAGAAATAAGCAAATTATAACAACCCCTTCCAGGAAGAAACCTCGAACACACCGCAATTCACGTTCTGTATCACGTACCTAACCTATAATGCTAAATCCTGTCACGGTCGCCATACGCTGAATTTTAATTTACAAACACCAGGATTTAAATAAGGATAATTAAAATGTGAAAAAAAAAATCAATTAATTTATTGTATTTGATAAATATCCTAATTCATCCAGTTGCTGATGCGGCAGCTAATACACAAAGTTGAACATCGTGAGGCAAGGTGGAACCGCAATAATTCAGCTTCTTCCAAATACCTTAAATATTAGCAAATGCCAAATTACATACTACACAACGATCATAAAAATACATATAAAATATCAAATTATTATGTGACGCACGTTATAACACTTGGCAAGTTGCATACCTTGGAAATCTTATGTAAATAAATATAAACCCATAGTCCAAACTAGAGTCCACGAAGTACAATTTATGATATCCCTTTAAAGGGTACGAAGTCGTTACAAAACTGAAAAGGGTACGAACTCGTTACTAAATTGAAAGGTATGAAAAAATATAACATTGAAAAAAGTAAGCGATGATAATTGGAAGTCAAATTTAAATGGGATGGCATTATCCCTCTAAATGATTTCGGACTGACATAAAAAAAACTCCCCCTGAGTTTTACAGACCCACCGATATCATCCTGGGACGAAGGCGAAGTACGTGTAGAGATGGGTTGCGATGAAAGAAAGCTTCTTCCTGGTCGGGATTACACAGAAGTTTACATGGCGATAATACTCTTCGTCACTTCAAAGGACATGTAGAAAATGTTCTTGTCACGTTAACTGTGTAGCTGTACAAAGTGTATTCTTATATCAAGAATAGGAGCTCGAGTTACAAGACCCTTAGCGATGGAATGCTCCTTCGTAACTGTCTTAAAGTTTCCGTCAACCTCAGGAAGAAAGCAAAGCATTAGTGGCTGGTTAGGTTAAAACCAGAAACGGCCGCAGGAAGGCAGTGAGCTGTTAACAACCAAGGGGGGTAGTTAAATACTTGAAACTAAGCTAACTGTCTTCCAGTGACCATGCTACTTTAAACAAAATATAATATAAAACAAAATATAATATATAATAAAAAAGAAAATACAAATTCCATTCGGAATTTCAGTACACCTGTTGTGCTCCATTTCATATCGTTATTTTGCCTGGAATTTGATTGATGCACATTAACTATGTATTCCAGTGATAGTGAATATGTTGAAACCCCTCATGCATCCACCTGGAAGGTATCTCCTTTATTAAGAGAAAGATTTTATTACCGTAAAGTCTCAGGAATGTCACATTAGCAAAGTTGTGGAAGACATGGAGTATCGGATATTATTTTTGATAAAAGTGATGATGAGCCTGTCTTTTTAGCGTACAGTGACGCTGATGATGATGATTAAGAAGCGACAGTAAGTGCAGTGAAAGTGGAAGCAAAGGAAAGGTGGAACGTTGATGAAGTTTATGAAGAAAACGTGGTCAGAATGGCTGTCAACTTGAATGTTAGCGCTGTTAGTAGTAAGGATGTTTCTATTGAAAAAGTAAAAAAGAATAGAAAATACAAAAGGGAGTTTCGTGAAAGGGGAATATCGATAATGGTAAGCAAGGTAGTGAGGTTATTTGGTTGGTTCAATGGTTGCTTGCAAAATATTAATTATTTATGTTTCTTGAATATTTCTCAAATTCTTAACATCAATAAAACGAAAATAAACCCTTTTTTAAAGCACTTGGTCGCAAGCAAGTCGGCATGCAATCAAACATGCACTTGGATTTTGTAGGGATTATCAAAAGCAGGGTTTACTTCAACTTTCTTTTTTTTAATGTAATTATAAAGGAGATATCTTGTTACAAACATTTACTGCAATTGCGAAGTATATCTTTTTTTTTTTTTTCATCGGTATCAAGCGATTAACCATACCTAACACTTTCAGAGAAAAAAAAAAGTTTTTTATTTTTCTTTTTAATATTGCCGGAAGTAAAACTTGGTTTTCTCGAATTTTTTAAAAAGTGGTGAATGAAGCTTTCAGCATTGGAAACCTCATCATTATTACCATCCTTACCACGATAATTATTATTATGAAAACACGGATATGAAAAAAACAAAATAATAATGATAATACAATGGCTGCCCAGTAGCATTAATTTTATATTCTATCTTCTTTCCTGGCTCACTTCATTCTGCCAGTAATTGAGCTAAAGTCACTATTCATGGTTGGAAAACCAAACTCAGGTTAAGTCTTAATCGAGTGTTTAATATAAAATTCATACTTCAAGAGGATCATCCCTCATCCTCAGGCTGTAGTGGAATGAGTGAGACGATGCTGGCGACGTCTTTTTAAAGAATCGTCAAAAGAAATCAGAACATTTTGCAGAAAATTGGCGGGACTTTATTAAATTTATTTCACATAATATATAGTCACATATTTTTTTTTTTTTTTTGGGGGGGGGGATATGTACTTAACAAGGAAATAGGGAGTCACGATTAGGTTAAATCCCTTTCCGGTTTATAGATATCCTTTGTTGGGCTAACAACAAAATACATCACCTTCTGTGTATCCCCTCCTTTTATCCTCCCTCTCCCTTTCACCACAAAGAAAAGAAATTTAATCTCAGACTGATGGACAAATCGAGTGCCTACGGGGACCTAAGCGAAAAGAAAAACTACATCCTTGATATTTGCTATTTTGTTCCTAAGACATAAGATAAATTTACTTTGACACATGAAATGCTTCTACCTTCCAAATTCAATATTGATTCCCAACATTATCTCTCTTTACATATTGTTTTTCTTCATATCATAGAATTGGTGGGTCGGTTATCACAACACTACTTGGCAGTGTTATGGTAACTAAATATAAAACGAGAACAACTGATTGTAAAACTATGTTTTCTGAAACACAATACTTATCCATGGGAATATCTTTCTTATTTGTTGATATTCATTTTATTTTGAACCTGTAATCTTCAGGAATAAATTTATTACAATTTGTCTAAAGCGCAATACTATTACTTTGATTTAGTTTGTGAATAGCTTTAATCTCACTTCAATGCTTAACATTATTTTGATGACCAAATGATATTAACAAAATTTTTTATCTCATTGAGTATGGAATGTGTAATGAAACATACGAGTACACACACACACAAACACACACACACACATAAACACGCACATACACACACATATATACACCTCAGTCATGTCTTGGTCTTGTCTGGAGTCTGACCGTTTTTATTACTACACTACGGATGGGTGATGGTGCGAAATTTAGTCTGATCACTCCCAGGAGACCAACCAACAGTAGTATGGGTGGTATTGGCTCGTACGGGTTTGCTGATCATGCCGATATGCAAGCTCTTTCACCACGTTTATCTATCTATCTATCTATCTATCTATCTATCTATATATATATATATATATATATATATATATATATATATATATATATATATATATATATATATATATATGTGTGTGTGTGTGTGTGTGTGTGTGAGTGTGTGTGTGTTTGTGTGTGCATGTGTGTGTATGTGGGTATGTGTGTGCGTGTAAATGCAATTAAATATTATAACAATTAATATACCGTACCTAAAAAAATTGTAGTGTAATATTTTATTAGGCATATTATGTTTAATCATTTAAGTTACCATAACAAAGTAATTCGCAACACCTACAAAGATATAATGGATGATATTAGCTATATTTACAATATTGATTGTCAATTAAATGTATTGTTATGTAAAAAAAAGGGGGGGGGGGGTGATAAGTTATAGCCTGAAAAGGATAACAGCAAAATAATAATTTTATGATGCACAACATTAAATGATGTAAGAGAAAAAACATGGTAAAATCTTTTAAAGATATTCACATGGAGAAATTTTTAAAAAAAGGAAAATAATTTTCCCTCTCGTAATGCATGAGGGGAAAAAGACTAATGTAGGATATGAAGGTAATAAGAGTCAATTCTCTTTGAGGGGAAAATACGTATTTCAGTGACTTTTTTTTTCTTTTTAAATAACAGTGGTGTATGCTTTATGATTTCAAGTTGAGAGAGAGAGAGAGAGAGAGAGAGAGAGAGAGAGAGAGAGAGAGAGAGAGAGAGAGAGAGAGAGAGAGAGAGAGATTGAAAACAAACACTACAATATCCTTTCTGTCTATTCCTACTCTACTGCAGTCAAGTTTCTTAAACTCTACCTCCAGTAATAATCTGAATGGTAAGGAGCAAGACTTACTTATAATAGAAATCAATCCCGTGTCACATGATAGCAAATCCTTTTAAACGGCAATAATATTTATCCCTAATATTGCATAAAGTCTTTAATATCCTGTTCATCACACATTAGATGTGAGCACAGCATCTTAGCAAAGCACTTGGCTATGAAAATTCTGTCTGATATTGTAGCATGGAACGATGAGTGCGAGAAAGCCTTAATGAGTTGGAGAGTGATCAAACAAGGAGAATTGAAGCCTTGTTGACTGCATAGAAAACTCTCTTAGGGAGAGGAAGGAAGAGTTATGAACAGGGAGAGGTGATAATGAGTCATGATTAACACAGAAGGGATAGTAGATGTAATAAATATGGTATAAAGAACATCATGGGCATGGAATGGATCCATCATTAATAACAAAACTCAAAGTAAATCATTTACCTAATCACTAACGTTTGACTGAAGAAATTACAACTTAAAAATAATTAATGCCTTAGAAATTATATCTCTTATTTATGAGGTCATCCTTTTTCTTATAACTTCTTATCTTCTCATTTTCTTGAAACATACAAACGTAGTAATGTATTGTTTTTAAGAATAAATGTAACTGCCTTTCTAAGACATTTTCTTTAAAAAAAAAAGTCCTAAGGTTTATAGGTAATACTTCAAATGAAAAGAAACTAAGTTATAAAATGGAAAATGTCGAAATTAACCTTAAACTCACACGTGGAAAAGCCAATAACTAATATTGATTATGATCGATCTTATGTTATCATTCTTTGATATACTTGATTAGTAAAATAAAAGATCATGACTTGATTATTTATTGTTTTTTTAGGGATTAGATAGACGTCGGAAAATATTCAGTGGAATTATTTAAAAAAAAAAAAAAAAAATAGCAATACACAAAACAGTTCAAGTTAAAATATAGTTTGTTATCGGTTATAAGAATAATAATTCAGCAAAATGGCCACTGTTTGGGTAACATATCTCTGTACTTCTCTTGGTCTCTTTTGTATATTGTAATCTCGATGCGCCTTCACTCCCTCCCTACCATGACACACGGCAGTTTCCTTATCTCTAGGCTCTGTTTATTTTTGCTCAAAATACTTCCAGGCTTCATTCATTCGCTTTTTATACCCTTGTAAGAACACATTTCATGTCATTCGACCATAAAGGTACATGACAAGGTAGTTGCAGTGGATTTGCAATACCTGATAACTGGCCGTAAGAATAGACCTTTTGTTTCCTATATTTTTCCCTTCTTCGTTGTTTCTAATAAAACATGTGATTTTCGGATTCATATAGCCTGTATTGCAGAATTTGAAAGTTAGAAAATAAAAAGATTAAGTAAATACAAATAATATATTTGTATTCTTTTAAAGATATCAGCAATTCTCTCTCTCTCTCTCTCTCTCTCTCTCTCTCTCTCTCTCTCTCTCTCTCTCTCTCTCTCTCTCATGAACAAACTCTAACTTCACCGGCGAGAGATAAAGATTATTCATAGTCAACTGCAGTGAGTGTTTTTCCTGAATGGATGAATGCATAGAGTTGTGGTGGCTTATGGTAAACGTCCCTACTTACGATCTACTGGACTGGAATTCAAGACCCTTTATTGGAGATCATAGTTCCTAAATACTTGAATGATTTTCCCTCATTAATCCTTTCTTCTTCTAATGATATTTCAACTTCCTTTACAAAATCCGTTCCCATCATCTCTGTCTTTCTTCTATTTATCTTGAGCCCAACCTCGTGTGATATTTCATGCATTCTGGTAAGTGAGCATTGCAAATCCTGTGGTGTTCTGCTAACAATGACAGCATCATCAGCATAATCTGTCTGCTAAATTCTTATCACCAATCCAATCCAATCCTTCTCTACCATCTCTGACTGTTCTACGCATTACAAAATCCATGAGGAGTAGGCCTATAAACAACATAGGTGACAACACAATCCTTTGGATTACTCCGCTGTTCACTGGAAATTTTATTTGATAAGACTACATTAACATTAGTTTTGCACTTGCTATACTCATGAAGAGACTTAATCAAATTCACATATTTAAGAGGAATTCCATAATAACGCAGGACTCTTCACAAAATCAGTTGGTGCCCACTATCAAAGGCTTTTTCATAGTCGACAAATGCCAACACAAGGGTATTTCTATATTCTTCGCATTCCTGTACATGTATTAAAATGAAAATTTGGTTAGTACAACTCTTACCTTTTCTAAATCCTGCTTGTTCATCTCTCAACTTTTCGTCAATCCCACTCAGGTTTTGCTTCTTCACGCCACATTCCACAAAATAATCTTGTAAATAATCTGGGAGTCACTAAACTTTCAGCCCGTATCATCACGGCAGTTATTCTATCGCATCCCGGAGCATTCCATCTTCTTAGGTTTTTTAGTATAGCTTTGACTTCAAACACACTGAATTCATTCACGGGCACATCAAGGTATATAAACCAAATTATTCCCATAATATTTCCTATTCATAACCTCAGTAAAGTGTTCCATCCAACGTTGCCTTTCTTTATATTCAGTTGCTACAACAGAGCCCTCTCTCTTTTTTATGGGAATATGTTTTTTCTTTGCCCGACTCGAGATATCATTAATAATTCTATAAGCAATTCTTACACCACAGCCAGTTCCTGAGTTCATAGCTTTGTTATATTCACCTGAATGTAATATATAAACAGGGTTAAGATGCTACGGTGTCAATAGACGGGGGATCGCAATGGTGACTCTTAGATGAATTTGGGTAATGGAGGAGTGTGAGACGAAAAAACATGCATGGAATGAAGTTGTGAGAGTTAACCCGTCATAAATTTGATATATTTAAGATTATCAATTTGCTTTACCCTTTATTCATATCTACTTACAAAGACCTGGGAATAGAATCGCAATGCTATTGCTTGTATTTGGTGAATTTTTGGGTCTAAATATAGACTTTAATTGCAGGAAATGAAGTTGAAAAAGAAAAGAGGAAATTCATATCGAAAGATAAAATTAAACTTGTTTATTTAACCTCCATCAAAAAATATAATGTTATTTACCCTCAATCATATTCTGGAAAATAACTATATTTTGTCATCATTGCCTTTACCTAATATTACGATTATGGAACCAGAAAACGAGGTGGAATATACTAATGACCAACATCTGTTTGTTAGAAGTTTTTTCGAAAAGTGCTTGGTAACACTGTGTATCATGTTAAGTCTTTATCACTTTATTGTCTTTTAACCTTTAAGAAATTGTTTTTATTCAAAAAGATTTATATTTTACATTAAAGAAAAAAAAACATAAGTAGTCGTGTACAAACAAAATATGAGTAAAAGATAAGATATAAAAAGGCTTCACTATATGATTTCCTACGCCAATCTTTTTTTCCCTTGATAAGGCAGTTACTTTACTTGTAAGGAAGGCAAAACATCCGGGGAGATAATCATGTTAAGGTTTAATAAATAATGTTAAAGACTCTGGATATTCCGTTGCTTATCAACAGTACCTCAATCTAAAGTCCCTTCCTGCCTAAGGGAATATTAACTTCTGGAAAGTTAGAAAATTTGGTGCTCATGATTTAACCAAGATTGGAAGGTTTTCAGAACAGTGAATGGAAATTAGGTTAAGTGTTGTGACATCCTTATGGGGATTAAATATTTAATGATATTTTTCGGTAAATCAAAGAAAAGTTATATGAAAAAATAGTCTTATATTAGCCAATGTTATTTTTTTAGATAAAGCTGCTACTGGGAAGAAAACAATCTCCTTTACATTATACATAACGGTTATCTGCTTGCTTATTGATATACACAGTATATATTTATATATATACACAGTATATATATATATATATATATATATATATATATATATATATATATATATATATATATATATATATATATATATATATATATATATATATATATATATATATATATATATATATATATATATATATATATGTAGTCCTCAGCAATGTAGGCAATTCTTTTAGTGCCATGTGGAGCCAAGTTGAAAGTTTGGTGAACTAATCTCTCTTAGAGAGTGCGAAGAGCATCCCCAAATGATCTCCATCTAACCCTCACCATAAACTCATCCACATATGGCACTTGAGTAATCTTTCTTATTGTTTATTCCTTAACCTGTCATGCCATTTCAATCCCAATATTATTTGTTCTTAAATCTACAAAACCTGCTGGATATTATTTCCTTGTCTTGCCACAACTCATGTCCATACATTAACACTGATCTCACTAAACTGATAAATAGCCTGATTTTCATATGTAATTTCAGGCGCTTTGATTTTCAAATTTGACTCAACCTAACCATTGTCTTATTTGCTTTTCCTAATCTTTCTTTAAACTTCCTGCATTAGCGATGATAGTTCCTAAATATTTAAATGATTCCTCCACATTAATCCTCTTCCTTCCAATGATATTACATCTTCCCTTGTATTTTCCGTTCTCGTCATCTCTGTCTTTCTACAATTAATCTTGGACCCTAACTCATGTGATAATACATGCATTCAGGCAAGCAAGCTTTGCAAGTTATTTGGTGTTTTACTAATAAGGACATCATCATCAGGATACTGTATATCCGCTAAAGGGCTAATATCCTGTTAGCAATTCAGTCCAACCCTTCTCCGTCATCCCCAACTGTTCGGTACATTACAAAATCCATGAAGAGGGTAATCGACATAGGTGACAACAAATTCCCATGGAGCACTTCACTGTTCACTGGAAATCATTTGGTAGGACTTCAATAAGATTAACTTTGCACTTGCTATGCTCATGAACAGACTTAATCAGATTTATATATTTAAGAGGAATTCCATAATAATGCAAGACTCTCCACATAATTGGCTAATGCACATTGTCAAAGGATTTTTTCATAGTCCACAAATGCCATCAAAAGTAGATTGCTATATTCTACACATTGATGTACAACGTCTTGAAAAGGAAATTTGATCAGTAAAACTTTTACAAGCTTGTTTATCTAGGTAATTTTTATCGTAAATTACTTCGAACCAATATATTGTAAAGAGTAGTTGTTGATGGCACCATAGTTACTACAGAAGTATATTTTATTACACATGTGTGATTTGTGGTATAGCCTTGGAAATAAAACTTGTTGCAATGCAGATGATAGTAATCTCTGCATCGCTTACCTCTCCTGAATGTACTCCGGCAGTAGCAGAGTCCCTAAATAGCCAAAAATTATACATATTAAGGTGTATGAAGTTAACCCTAACCAAAATTATGGTTATTAGCAGGCCAAGGACCTTCAATTATCTCTATCCCAGTACATTTATTGACAATGTTTCTCTAAATATTTGCAGCTCGTTTGAAATTTAAAGTGCAATTCTTGATTATATATATATATATATATATATATATATATATATATATATATATATATATATATATATATATATATATATATATATATATATATATATATATATATATATATATATATCTTGAATTACACTAAAAAGGCTAAATTGAGAGATTCTTTAAAGATATCAATTTACTTTCTGACTAGAAATTGAAGAGAAATTTCGTAAATATAGATTTTTTGTTTGCCGATGTCATGGTTATTTAAAGGTCATATGGATATCAACTGTAAAATAAAGGAGGATTCCCATCTATATAATTACATTCACAGTTTTGATTTGACCGGTAACCTAGGTATGTACCAACGAATTCCAACCTTTAAAATTCCACCCCATGTAAACGCCTCACGACGAAGTTTTCACTCCAGCTGTCTATGTTGCTTGTCGTCATCATGGACACCATCATCATTATCACCATCAGCTGTTGTTAGTTCATTGTAGAACAAAGACCTCAGACATGTCCTTCGACTTTAGTCTATTTATGGCCCGTCTATGCCAGTTCACACCCGCAAACTTTCGTAGTTTGTTAATCCATCAGCTATTCTTTCTTCTCCTGATTTTTTTGCAATCTTTAGATACTAATTCTGTTATTCCTAATGTCCATCTGTTATCTATAGTTCCTGTTATATGATCTGGTCATGTCCATTTCTTTTTCTTTTATATGTTAGATTATCCTCAACCTGAATTTGCTCATTTATTGGTGTTGTTCTTTTTTTTGTGTCTTAGAGTTACTCCCATCACTATTCCTTCCATAGCTCTTTGAGTTGTAATTAGTGTATGTTCAAAGGCCTTAGTAAGACTTCAAGTTTCTGATTCATAAGTTTAATATTGGTAGACCATCGGATTAAATCCTTTTCATTTTAGAGAAAGTGGCATTTTTCTTTGAATAATCGCATTTTGTTTAACACTCTCTTCCTCCCATGCTCATCCTTCTCTTAATTTCGGTCTCATGTCCTGGGGAAACACTTCCTGGCTGTACTAAGTGCATACATTCATTAACAGTATCTATATGTTCGTCCATAACCCTTATTTGTTATCTCTCTGCCTTTTCAATGTACATTATCAAAATTTTACTCATATAAATTTTCAGTCCTACATTTCTACTTTCTCTACTCAAATCTTCTATCATCTTTTGCAATTACTCCCATGGTTTACTTGCAGAACTATGCCATCTGCTAATCTTGTGTTGTTGAGGTATTCACCATTAATATTAATTATTACACTTTCCCAATTTCATTTTATAAAACTTCATCTGGGCATGCTGGAATAATTTAGGATAGATGGTGTCTCCCTGTCTAACTTCTTTCTCAATCAAAATTTTCTCAGTAGCTTAATGTAGTTTTAGTAGTGACGTACTTCCTATATAGATATCTTCAAGTGTTCTAACATAAAAATCAGCTATTTCTTGTTTTTTTTTTTTTTTTTTAACAACTTTCATTGCTGCTGAAGGTTTGACAGTAACATAAGCTATCTCATTCTCTATAAGTACCATACATTTTCCATAAGCTTGTTAATTACGTGGATGTGGTCAGGTGTTGAATATCCACTCGTAAAGCCTGCCCGTTTGTATAAATGATTAAATCGGTTTGATTCAAAATAAATATATATTAACTTTATTATTAAATACTTTAAACAAGTAGGATATAAGTACATCTAGAGGGTCAAAAAGGTATTCAAACTTAGAATAAAATTAATTTAATCATATATATTTCAATGTGCCAATCACCTTAATCAAGTTTATCATCTAAAAAGGGTGTAGACTATAAAGGAAACTTGTCAACACAAATATTAGGTGACAAGAAGGCACATTTTTAACTAATGCATGTTGAGGAAAAGGCCAAGTCCATTGCTCTGATGTAACTTTAAAAGTGCCATCACACATCATCGAACTGTTTTTCATAACGATGTCAAGACCATTTTCACAGCGAAAGATTGAATCTCCGGGAAGGTTAAGAATTCCTCATTTTCTAATGAAGATGGGGAATTCCAGATTCCTTTATCATCTCGTTTTGAATACCAGAAGCCTAGTAGGTTAGCCAGGGCACTAGCCACCCGTTGAGATACTACCCCTAGAGAGTTACTTGGTCCTTTCACTGACCAGAGAGTACTACATTGGATATCTATTTCTCGCTACAGCGCATTTTTTTTTGTATTGTCTACACATGCACCAAATAGGCTGGTCTATTCTTTCCTCAAAAAAAAAAAAAAAAAAAAAAAAAAAAAAAACAGAAATCTACGCTTAAAGGGTGGTAAAAAATGCTTTAGCCATGGTAAGCAGCTTTTCTAAGAAGACACTCCAAAAACAAATCATTGTTTTTTAGTCTTGGGTATTGCCATATCCTCTGTACCATGGCCCTCCACAATTTTGGGTAGAGTTTTCTTGCTTGAGGGTACACTTGACACGCTAGTCTTTCTTTTTCTCTTTCTCTTGCTGAAAGATTTTATTTAATGTTGTAGCTGTTCTTGAAATATTGGATTCTAATTATTCGTTACTTCTCTTGTAGTCTATCTATTTCCTTTCCTCACTGAGCTATTTATCTTTGGAGCCCTTGAGCTTATATTATTTCTGCATTGCTACATCTCTACATTGCTACAACCCTAGTTGCTTTTGCAAATAGGGTTGTAGTTTAGCTTGTAATAATAATAATAATAATAATAATAATAATAATAATAATAATAATAATAATAATAATGATGATGATGATGATGATGATGATTTTGATGATAATAATAATAATAATAATAATAATAATAATAATAATAATAATAATAATAATAATAATAATAATAATGATAAGATGATGATGAAAATTCTAATAATAATAATAATAATAATAATAATAATAATAATAATAATAATAATAATAATAATAATAATAAAAGCATGGAGCAGCTGAAGAGATGTTGTAGTTATGGCATTGTTGTTGATGCTCGACACTTCTCTGATTTATTTCTCATGACATTCTTATGTCTTCGAATATCAATTTTCATAATATAAGAAACATGTGAGTAACTACCAATTGTATAAAGTATAACTGAACCATATGCATCCTACATTTTATGTGTGAATGCTGATGCAACATCCGTTACTTGATTTTTACCGGGCGTTTCCCGCAAATGTTACTTTATTCAATAACAAAGTTTCACTTTTATTCCTTTGAATATTAGTAAAAATGTGCCATGGGTACTAAAAGACTAGACAAATGTTTACTGGCTTTATAAAACACGAAATACCCTCATACAAGAGGAAAGAAAATCAACTAAACTGCTAAGAAATTATAAAAGGAATAATAATAGTCCTTCGGTGGATGTTGAGTAAATTTAGATTGGTCAATTTTATACCAAGTAATTACAGTCTCTTAGTTCTTGTAGGGCTGAGTTTAAAATTCGTTAAGTATCATATTATTCGGTTCAGGAACACAGTCGTTTAGTTGTTGTGTGAGAAAGTTTCGTGAGGATGAATTTGCGTCGGACGAGATTCTCAAGTCTAGGAATTTCGAGATGCATTTTCTTGGGTGATTTTTTTTTTTTTTTTTTTTTGGGGGGGGGGGCTTTAATATATGTAACCATCTGAAATTAGGAGTTCAGTTAAGTTGGTGACTCAAGCCCTTGCCCAAGCTTTCTTCCCATCACAGTGCAGTATTTTTCCTAGGTGAGCACTTTACTATTCGTGGGAACATCAAATTGTCGTCATCTGTTTTGACACATTCTCATAATATAAAATAAGGCGAAAAGTTTTCTACTTTATTATTATTATTATTATTATTATTATTATTATTATTATTATTATTATTATTATTATTATTATTATTATTATTATTATTATTATTATTATTATTGCTGTTGTTGTTGTTATTGTTGTTATTAGTTAACAGTAAGTAGGAAAAGCATGATTCTGAAAGCATCAGGGCTCCAAAAAGCATTTCCTGAAAGTTCAGGTCGTACATTCCTTGGTAATGGAATAACAAATATGCATGATTTCAAGATATCAATCGTAAAACAAAAAAAAATTCAATATTTTACATAGGAACACCTGATACACGTACATCTCTCTCTCTCTCTCTCTCTCTCTCTCTCTCTCTCTCTCTCTCTCTCTCTCTCTCTCTCTCTCTCTCTCTCTCTATTCATAACCTCTAGTCATATCCAAAAATACGATAATTAGCTCCCTATTGGGAATCTAATGCCTGAACATTAGGATGAAGAACTTAATGTTTTTGTCTTTTACAGGAAATCAACGAATAGCCCTCTAGCATTATAGTAAATAATGCGGATTATACAAGGTTGATAATAAACAGAGTTGTATTTTTTTTTCTCCTTTCAAACAGAATTCAGGAAAAATAGAAGTAGCGAGATAAAAGGAATGGTCTCAGGAACTCACCCTTTGGGAATATTTCTTTTTCTCTCTTCTTTCTTTGGACTTTCTGGGTTTCGTTTTAAGTATGAACGAGAATATATGATGAAAATTTTACTGCATAAATGACTGATGTTAAAAGTAGTCTATTCCTGATGTTATTTTCTATCATTCATCTTCGTTTTAAGTCAATGTTAAAGAGAAATAACGGATTTGGAGCGAAGCGAAAAATCTATTTTTGGGTGAGATGGCCATGTCGTCCTGATGGAAGTTCCTTAAAGTAGCTTCCTAAGGGATATATGTACTACAGTGATATTCCCGGAGAATTTTACCTTTAGGTATTCAGAATTCTAACTCCTGGCGCAAATATCATTAAATTTCTCTGAAGGATATCGCATAATATCAGAGGACGTATTTTTGACACCTCACATAGCAATCTGCACCCCTAATAGCGTTTACGCTACGAGGATGTATGGCAGAATAGAAGAGGCGCCGTATCAAGGACACCGCCGTTCTCGCACTACTATTGAGTATGACAACAGCGCCATCTCCAAGATGGTGCACATTCCTTGTAACATTGAGTATGGTGCTACAGATAAAGTACATCGGGAGGGATACTGTGAATATCTTTTCTTTTTAGAAGAGATGGGTAGGTCCATCAGAACAACATGGCCATCTCACCCAAAAATAGATTTTTCGCTTCGCTGAAAATCTGTTTTTTGGGCTCAAGCCATGTCGTCCTAATGGAAGTATACCAGAGTATTAGTGTATTTGTGGATTTTCATCAGTGCCTTAACCTTGGAACAACATTTCTATGGTCATGGGGACATGTTGAGACAAATGACGTCACCGTTATCCGTCATCATCACTAATCATAAACAATGTTAGTGCTTCATGCCTCCTACAGGGAAGAGTCACAGTAGAAAAGGGGTCTCAAGGTTAACATAATTGTATGAACAAACCTTAGTATACACTGAATATACAAACAGTCTCATAGTTTGTATATATTGCCAATTCAATATCAGTGTCTCTTATATCTATTATTTGTGAACATACAACTATATGAAGAATACTTACTTTAGTAATTCAAAGAACTCTGGCATTTATACATACCATTGTTGGGGGAATTTGGACGCACTACATTCTAATAGATATTTATTCCTAATAAATGACTAAATGAGTTAACCAGTAAAACGAATATAGTATGACAATGGAATTATACATGTAAAGAGTACAGAGACTATATTTCTTCCTTGAAAGGGAAAGAAATGATGAGTGCCACTCTCAGATTGAAGAAAAATTTTTATAGTAAAATTTTTTTTCATGATCTCTGTACCGGTTACATCCTATCAACAATGTGTACTACGTACACACGGCACTAGTGCTATCTGTATAATTCCACACCTGGGATTTTTAACAGAATTAGTGTCACCATGGTAACACTTATGTAAAGGAAGTCACCCTAAAAGTGGTGACCCCTTCTCCCTTTAATTGACAGTCCCAGCCAATTAGCTGTTCATTGCAGAATTAGACGGCAGGTTTTAAAACATTACCTGCCACCACCACATTATGCTTCAGTTCATGGACTTGCTTAGCATAGTGTTTGTAGAACACTCTGGATGATTTCCATCCAGTATATGAGCGAAGTCGCTCGAAGTCCATATACTGAAAAAATTTCAGTGATAAAACAGCTTTTCTCGGATCATGACCTGCAGGAGTACTGTCAGGATCCCCTCTACGAATGAAGTAGGTGAGCTTCGCCCTCCGGTGTTTCAAGGATAAGTTTGATCCAGAGGTTTCTCCTTTAAACTTTAAAAAGCTGTCCTCCCCTGAAGTCTGAAGTTCTACGAAGATAGACCTTTAGACACTCTACAGGACATAGAGAGACATCTTCCTTCAGAGGGCAGATTCACCAGGGACCCCCACCTCTTAGTGGATAGCTCATTATTATCAAGAAAGGTTGGATCAGGGAAAAAAATCCGTTCTCCCGCTTCTGTGAACTGAATGTGGCCGTCATTTCACTAACTCTAGCCCCGGAGGCTAAAGCCAACAAGAAAATAACCTTTTGGGTTATATCCTTAAGGGAACAATCTTCATTGTTCACCGATGAGGCATAATGTAGGGCCTTGCCCAAAGACCAAGAGATGGGCTTTGGTGGTGCTGCTGGCCTAAGCCTTACCCATGCCTTCGGAATCTTATTAAAGATTTCATTCGCCAGATCCACTTGAAAAGCATATGGAATAAGTCTAGTCAAGGCTGACTTGCACATATTTATCGTTTTGGCCGCCAGACCTTGATTGTGAAGGTGGACAAAGAAGGACAGACAGAAATTCATTGAAATTTCTTTCGGTTCTTTTGCTTTCACAAACGCAACCAACTTTTTCCAGGAAGACTCATATTGTCTTCTAGTCGACTTAGACTTGTATTTTTCTAAGAATTCAATATTGCCTTCTGAGATCGCAAATCTTTTTCTAACCACTTGGGTAAGAAAATCATGAAACGAAGGGTTCTGATTCTCTGTGATAAAACGAAAGCAATTAATTTCTGAACCTTCTGAATAGACCTAGGTTCAGAACTAGGGCCAGCCTCAGCTTCAGTTCCTTCATTAAGGAGGACAGACTGCTCATGGGCTATTTAGGAGCCCAAAGAGCTACTCCCCTTTGGAAGTATCTGAGCCTGTTGAGGACCTTCAGCAGGTGATTGGATGGGATGAACAGGCATACCTGAGTCCATCCCTTCCATACTAGAGACATGTGTCTATCAGCCTCACTAGAGGATCCTCGTATAGGGCTACATATCGAGGTAGTTTCTTGAAGACGCTCGTGATGAAGAGGTCAATCTGCAGTTCCGGGACTTGTTCCCATCTGGGAGGGAATAGGTCTGCATCAATGGACCATTCCAACTCTATCAGTTTGAATCGAAATAGACCCTGCATTGTCACATTGTGTCTCAATTGTAAATGAACTGTTGACAGGTGCCATCCCTTTAAGAGAGTGATGGTTAACTTTACCTAGGCTGTATGAGACGTTCTTTAGCATTGTCGATTGTGACGTCTCATTATCGCTTCGGTGTCCCAGATCAGTCGTAAGAAGTGTGATCTGTGTGGAGAGAGCTTCCCCACTCATGACAGGACCAGCATAGTCTTGGATCTTTCATGCTTTAACTTTTGTTAGAGAAGTGATTAGAGAGGGACCGATATTGGTCTTTTTTTATCTCTTCAAGCGTTTGATGCATCTTTCTGCTGTGCTCTTAGCACTAGGTCTGTCACTATTGCAAACTGGGGAGGGTTCAGAGCTTCTCCCTGTTAGCGCCTTGGAAATCTGACTGATTACCTGAGTCTCTTGACCGACCTCGCGATCTCCTTTTATATTCCCAAGGGAAAGGAGAGTTGATGTGACCACAGACTTCAATGGTTTTTCAGCCACTGAAACCTTTGAGCTGGAGAGAGTCGAGAATTCTAGAAGCTTATCTTACATCCACGATGTACCGGAAACTGGGTCATTTTCTTGGATGCACATAGACCAGCCACTTCGGGTGCTGCCCACTCCAGCCTATCGTCCAGGTACATTGTTGCCTGAACCATTTCTAGGCTTGGTTTTTACGTAACTAAGACTGTCAATCCTATGAATATATTTAGGACTGTGTCTAGTCCGACATGTATCTTTCCAAGGATGTATGTTACTATCTGTAGCTTGAATTCTAGATAGGAGGGGAGGGGGTGATTGACTGGAAGTTGCCACAGGACACCTTTCAGGTCTGACAAGACTACGAGCACCCCTTTGTGGAACAAGGTCCATATGTTCAGAAGGATTAACATTCTAAACTTCTTGTTTTATATGAACTTGTTAAGTGGCGGTAAGTTTAGAATGACTCAGAGATTTCTTGAGTCCTTCTCGTGAACACAAAACAGCCTTCCCTGGAACTCGACGGACTATAGATTCCTTACCCCCTGTATGCTCTAGAGCTCTCAGGTGTACCCCTCCAGGACAGTTTTGGATTGTAGGAGAATGTAAGGAAATGATGGTGGAGACATTTCTGGTTCCCATTATAGTCCCATCCTGATTAGGCCTTGGACCCAAGGATCGAAGGTCCAACGATCCAGAAGGAACCTTCCTCCTAGCAGAAGCATCTTCATGCTTCGAAAAGTCAGTAGGTTTAAACTTTTTACCACCTACCTGTGGCACCATGGTCACTGGAATTGTGGGATGTTGTTGAGCAGCCCGGATATTTCCAGATATTCCCGTCTTCTTTTTAGGTTGGGGACCCACAACCATGGAAGATTTTCTCTTTGAAAGGATGCCCCACTTTTGGAAAAGACTTATATTCTCCATGGTGGCGCCTTTAATCACTTTCCTAAATACCTCGTCTGGGAAGAGGTCTTTACCCCAGATGTTGGAAGATATTAACTTCCTTGTTTCGTGTTTTACTGTTGCTGTAGCGAACACAAACTCTCTACATGCTCTCCTAGCCTTCATAAAGGCGTAAAGGTTCTTCACTAAGGTAGCCATATGCATTTTGGCTAGGACCATGAGCATGTCTTGGGTATTTTGGTAGGTTGAACACAACTCTATGTAGTTTTGTAGAGAAAGGGAGGCTGCAAGACTCCCCTTTGTCTCCTGTTCATTATACAAGAAAAACTCAGATAGTTTAGGGAGACGTTCATTAAATTGTCGAATGGCAACATCCGCATCTAATCATCCTACTGAGAAAGTTAAATGATCTTCCTTCCAGACCTTTTCCTGTCTGGGAAAGGCTGCTGACAGAGGCTAGCACTCCTCGAGTGTAGGACATAGCATACCCCCTCTACTGCTTTGGCAACAGATGTAAATGCCTTCCCCATAAAGGAGAATGAGATTGAAGCAGGAGCAAGAAAGGAAGGGTGTCTGTTATCCAGTGAGAATACCTTCGACTCTGAATAACCCGCCTTTTTCAGGCTACTTGACAGGATACCCTGTGCCTTATCATGGTCGAGAATCATGACCTCCTTTGATTCCGTTCCTTTTCTTGACTTTGGTTCCTACCTTAGTCGAACAAAACAATTAGGGAAAGCATCAAATCTTAGCCAAAATTGAATTTTGTTCAAAGGAACAGCACCCATTTTCTCCGAGATGTAGAGTTTGCCATTCATAATTGGCATCAGCTCTGTAAACCTCCAGGGATTGGTTTTGGAGGATGTTGGTAGGTCTTGATCCATGGGTCGTTTGAATGCCCCTTGGGAAGTGACAAGAGAAGCTTTGCGAGGCTCTATCTTGCATTTTACTTCTTGCTGTTTGTTTTGTTTACGAA
>NC_090737.1:48151994-48159494 GCF_036898095.1 Palaemon carinicauda | reverse complement strand
TAGCGAAAAATAGCCCAGTGAGGAAAGGAAAAAAGGAAATAAATAAATGAAGAGAACAAATTAACAATAAATCATTCTAAAAAACGCAACAACGTCAAAACAGATATGTCATATATAAACTATTAACAACATCAAAAACAAATATGTCATATATAAAGTATAAAAAGACGCATTTGCTTTAACTTTGAACTTTTGAAGTTCTACTGATTCAACTTCCCGATTAGGAAGATCATTCCACTACTTGGTCACAGCTGGAATAAAACTTCTGGAGTACTGCATAGTATTGAGCCTCAGGATGGAAAAGGCCTGGCTATTAGAATTAACTGCTTGCCTAGTATTACGAACAGGATGGAATTGTCCAGGGAGATCTTAATGTAAAGGATGGTCAGAGTTATGAAAAATCTTATGCAACATGCATATAATGAACTAGTTGAACGACGGTGCCAGAGATTAATATCTAGATCAGGAATAAGATATTCAATAGACCGTAAGTTTCAGTCCAACAAATTAAGATGAGAATCAGCAGCTGAAGGCCAGACAGGAGAACAATACTCAAAACAAGGTAGAATGAAATAATTGAAACACTTCTTCAGAATAGATTGATCACCGAAAATCTTAAAAGACTTTCTCAATAGGCCAATTTTTTGTGCAATTGAAGAAGACACAAACCTTAAATGTTTCTCAGAAGTAAATTTGCTGTCGAGAATCACACCTAAAATTTTGAAAGAGTCATACAAATTTAAGGAAACATTATGAATACTGAGATCCGGATGTTGAGGAGCCACAGTCCTTGACCTATTTACAATCATACTTTGAGTTTTGTTAGGATTCAACTTCATACCCCATAATTTGCACCATGCACTAATTTTAACTAAATCTCTATTAAGGGATTCACCAACCCCAGATCTACATTCAGGAGATGGAATTGATGCAAAGAGAATAGCATAATCTGCATATGCAACAAGATTGTTTTCTAGGCAAAACCACATGTCATGTGTATATAGTATGAAAAGTAATGGGCCAAGAACACTACCCTGTGGAACACCGGATATCACATTCTTATACTCAGTATGGAGCTCGTCAACAAAACTCTTCGAGATATATTACTTAAAAAATCAATAATAACGCTAAGAAACGACCCACCCCACTCCCAACTGTTCTAATCTGAAAACAAGGGGCTCATGATTTACACGGTCAAAGGCAGCACTAAAATCAAGGCTAATCATGCACACTTCCTGACCACAATCAAGGGACTTCTGTACAGCATTGGAGATTGTAATAAGGGCACCACATGCTCCAAGGCCTTTACGAAAACCAAATTGCAAACTAGGGAATAGATGATTACCTTCAGCAAACCTATTAAGACGTTTTGCCAGAAGACGTTCAAAAACTTTAGATAATATGGGAGTTATGGAAATTGGGCGGTAATCAGTGGAACTTGAGCTACCACAAACACATTTATATAGAGGAGTAACATTACCAATTCTCCAACAAGTGCTAAAAGTTCCTCTTCTTGCTAACTTGCGCAAAATAACAGATAACTTTGGAGCTAAAAAATCTGCTGTCTTTATAAAAAACAAAGGAAAAATGCCATTTGAGTCTACACTACCATAAGCATCAAGGTCCATCAATAGAGCTTTAATCTCACGAGATCAAAAAGCTAAACTAGTTAGTTTAGCCTCAGGAAAACAGGAATGAGGAAGTTCAAGTTTTTCATTACTCTGTTTACTGTTAAAAACATCAGCCAAAAGGGTTGCGTTTTCCTTTGGACAGTGAGTGACTGAGCCATCAGGTTTAAGTAAAGGAGGAACTGTTGCATCTACACCAAAGAGTGTAGATTTAAGGGTAGACCACCATTTATGTTCCTGAGTTGTACCAGAAAGTGTTTCTTTTATGGTTAAATTGTACTCCTTTTCAGTTGAGGCATAAACTCTCTTAGCAAAAGCTCGAGGCTGAGTATAGTTGTTCCAGGTCAAATCTGATCTGTTACCCTTCCAAAGGTGATAGGCCTCCTGCTTCTCCAAATAAGCACGTCTACAATCATCATTGAACCACGGTTTGTCTTTCACTCGGTACCTTAGCACACAAGAAGGGATACGCCTATCGATTATGTTGACCAGATTCTCATTTAAAGGGACAACGGGATCTACACTATTATATAATTGTGACCAATTCAAGCACAAAAGATCATGCAAAATCCCATCCCAATCTGCTTGGGATTTCATATAAATTTTACAAGAATATTATATATCAGGGACAGGCTACTCAGTCTTCACAAATAATGAAATCAAGGCATGATCAGATGTCCCTACTGGAGAACCAAGCTTACTAGTTATAACGCCAGGGGAGTCAGTGTATACGAGGTCCAAGCAATTACCAGACCTGTAAGTAGCTTCATTTATGATTTGCTCACAGCCTGATTCAGAGGCAAAGTCTAAAGCTCTTAAGACCTTTGGCAATCAGTAGGAGAGATAGAACTTAACCACTCCCTATGGTGAGCATAAAAATCACCAACAAAGACAAAAGAAGCCTTTCTATCTTCTTCTTGTATCTTAGCCATAATGGTAAGAAGACAATCGAAGATAGAATCATCCATGTCTGGATTCCGGTAGATCGAACACAAATAAAAGTTGTTATGCCTGCCACAAACTTTTATTACCTGAATCTCATGACATCCACATTGATAGCAGGACTTATGAGAAGCAGGGTACTCGGTCCTAATATACAACGCCATTCCCTTGGCCCTAGGGATGGCATTGTGTTTCAACATTATTGGCTTCTTAAAACCACTTATAAGGAGCTCAGATGAGTGCCTCATATTAGAAACCAAAGTTTCTGAGCACAAAAGAATATCATACAGTCTGGATGCAACTGTAAGCTCTTGGATATTTGTATGAAGACCACGAATATTGCAATACTGAAGACGACATTGACGAAATCTAGGACGTACTGGTGCCGGATTTCGCTCAATGTCTCAAGACAGCATAAGAATTAATAGAAATAAGAGACATCATACTTAAAAACTAGATTAACAAGAATTATAATAAAAACAATATGTACAGAATTATAAATAAAGTGATTGTTGACACCCATAGACTATAGTGAAAAGTCGAAAAAACTGGTCAACATGGAGGAGCCGATACACCATGCAAGGCTAAATACCCTCCAGGATAGCCACTTCAACAGAAGGGAGGACAGTAAGGATGGTTTTGAGAAGAAAAAAGAGTCAGGAAAAGGAAAAGACAACCTCTTGATAAACCACCAGGCAAACATGGCCCTTCTATTAAGCCTGCCCAACACACCATTTCAAAAAACAAGAGGAAGAAAAAAAATAATAAGATGGAATAGTGTGCCCGAGTGTACCCTCAAGCAAGAGAACTCTAACCCCAGACAGTGGAAGACCATGGTTTAATTTTGGAGTGTCCTTCTCCTAGAAGAGCTGCTTACCATAGGTAAAGAGTCTCTTCTACCTTTACTAAGAGGAAAGTACACTGAACAAATTGCAGTACAGTAATTAACCCCTTGGGTGAAGAAGTGTTAAGTATCTCATTGTTGTCAGGTGTATGAGGAAAGACGAGAATATGTAAAGAATAGGCCAGACTATTCTGTGTAAGTGTAGGGAAAGAAAAGATAAGCCGTTACCAGAGAGAGTGATCCAATGCATTACTGTATGGCCAGTCAAAGGATCCAATACCTCTCTAGTGGTAGTATCTCAACGGGCGGCTGGTGCCCTGGTCAACCTGGCCAACCTACTACCCATTGAATATAATATTGTGTACAAAGTCAAGTATTAATTACCTCTAAGATAATGAACAGAAAAAGTCTGACAATTCAATGGAATTTTTGGGAAATATAAATAATTCACAATCCTTAGAAAATAGGTAAATAGAAAGAGATATAAAAGTAATAAAGAAAAGGTTTCATATCCGACATTCCTCTCTCTCTCTCTCTCTCTCTCTCTCTCTCTCTCTCTCTCTCTCTCTCTCTCGTCTAGAAATCATGGTATCTTGCCTTATTTCCTTTCAGGCGGGTGAATCCTTTTTCCCTTCCCATTATTACGACACTATATTGCTCATGTGGTATGTCGTCTTCCGATCTACAGGGCGAGCTCTGATCAGAAAGTAGGAGAAATAAGAATAATATTGGTTTAATGATAATATCACCTTCTGATAAATGTGCCTTTACATATTTTTTTTTAATGGGCGGATTCTCCATTTGTAAGGTTTTAGTGTATATTTATTACGAAAAGTGTTAAGAGCATTTTGGTTGCCTGACAAACAATTTCCTTTGACAAAGTGTTACTCGCCGTATTTGATAGTAACTTATGTTATTATTATTATTATTATTATTATTATTATTATTATTATTATTATTATTATTATTATTATTATTATTATTAGGTAAGTTACAATCCTAGCTGGAATCTATAACCTCAAGGGCTCCAATCAGGAAAAAATATCCCAGTGAAAAAAGGAGATAAATAAATAAATAAATGGTATGAGAAATAATGAACAATTAAAATTAAATGGTTTTAAGAAGTAACAGAATCAAAACATATATTTCAAATGAATTATGAAAAGGCTCATATCAGCCTGTTCGACATATAAACATTTGCTGCAAGTTTGAAATTTGGAAGTTCTACCGATTCAACTACCCGATTAGGAAGATCATTCCACAACTTAGAGGCAACTGGAATAAAACTTCTAGAATACTGCATAGTATTGAGCCTCATGAAGTAGAAGGCCTGACTAATAGAATTACCTACATGCCTAGTATTAAGAATAGGATGGAAATGTCCGGGAAAATCTGAATGTAGAGGATGATCAGAATTATGAATAATCTTATACAACAAGCATAATGAACTAATTGAACGACAGTGCAAAAGCTTAATATCCAGATCAGGAATAAGAAATTTAATAGAACGCAAGTTCCAGTCCAACAAATTAGGATGAGAATCAGCACCTGAATACCAGACAGGAGAGCAATGTTCAAAACAAGGTAGAATGATATGATTAAAACACTTCAAAAAGATTGATCACCGAAAATCTTAAAAAACTTTACTTAACCTAGCCATTATTTGATTTGCTTTTTTCAATCTTTTGCCAAACTCTAATTCTAAAGACCCTGTATTGAAGATCATAGTTCTTGATTATTTCAATGATTCCACCTTATTAATCCTTTCTCCCTTTATTGATATTTCATCTTTCACTGCACATTCCATTCTCATCATCTCCGTCTTTTTCCTATTTATCCTGACCGAACCTCCTGAGATAATTCATGCATCTCTTTCTCTCTCGTTCATTTAGTTACTGGATATATCTTTCACACAAAAGATGAAAATCTATACTTCTGTTAAAAAAAGATTTCTAGATTTATCAACATCAACAACAGTTCTCTCGGAAGCTAATCTTTGTTGTATTACGAAGTTTAATTCTCTCTCTCTCTCTCTCTCTCTCTCTCTCTCTCTCTCTCTCTCTCTCTGAATTCGAATTCTTTGTTTGTCTGGGAGAGTAGCATTCTATCTTAATGACAGCAGTATTTCTACATCAGGAAAACAAAGTTTAAATAAGAATTTCCTAAGGTTTGCCTTTGAGCCTATTATTACTTGGTTGATTCCTTTTAGAAGATTACACATAGTAATGGAATAAGAACTTTTTCATGAAATATCATATCATCATATCTTTTAATACGATATATCATATTATATTACACTATGTTTTACGAAAATTTAACAAATGTAGAATGAAATTAATGCTGATAGGTTTTTTTAAACATTGCACTTATTTGATATCCGCAATTGGATATTTAATTAAAGTTAATCTGGATCATTTCAAAAATTAATTTCCGTGTCCTGAGATTTTAAGCTTTTTTAATATATAAGTTCCATGTCTTGATATACATTTTCTTTTCGCTACCATCTGTCTACATTGGATGAACTTGGATTATCTTTGCACCCACCAAGGTTATCTTTTATTAGCAAGAACATATTTTTGGTAATACCCTTGATTGGTGAAGTTGATGATTTTTCACTTATAGTTTATTAATGCGTATCGATTATATTCTCATTAAATCCCATAAGATCCAAGTAGGTGTCCTAAGTAAACTATGATTTACCTGACTTTCTTCTGATGTTGTAGCGAAGCGTAGTCTATTGAATAATGACTTTAGTAATGTGTTCAGTAATAACAGTATATTTCCTATCACTGATAGTTGTCCTGATGACCAATGAATACTAACACTATTTTTATGCAGAAAGAGTTACTATTTTTCCAACTGCTTCCTTAAACTTCCGAAAGTCTTTTCTAGTCTTGACCTTCTTCATAATGCTTAACATGTATCTGGGCCTGCCAATGACTTCGGAATTCAGTAACCCTTGTAGCACGCGGTACGATTTCTTTAGAATTATTTATCCTTCTCAAATAATTGAACGTGAGATACGTTCTCCTTTCTTTCGATGTGGATGTGTAAACTTGAAATATGAATCAAACCATTTAACGGCAAACGTGTGAACAAGATAAATGTTGCTGAAACGCTTTTGTATTGTCAATATATTGCTTTTGTTTTATTTCTCTTTTTAGTATGAGAACTGTGGATTGGTATTCAGCCGACTCGTTTTTTCCACTGACATTCTGCATAGGATAGGGATGCAATCTTTTCATTGATGATATTTTCTGTTCTTTCTATTTCATTCGTGTTTTTTATATATATTTTCTAAATACCGAATCTTCTCTCTCTCTCTCTCTCTCTCTCTCTCTCTCTCTCTCTCTCCCTTCATTTATTTTTACAAGATTTATTAGAAACTTTTGATTTGTATTCCGATAATTCTTCAGTATTGATTGAACACCGTTCAACTGCAATAGAGTAATTTTTCATTTTGATGATTTTCGAGTCGTTTTTGTCACTTTGGACCTTCGGGTGTTAATTTATGAGAATATTTAACTGCCTTTTTTGAAGTTTTTCAACCGTTTGTATTTTTTCTATTGAAGTTAGCCACAAAACGTCATTTGAAATGTTATAATATAGTAATGTAGGTAGGAATATATTAAGCGTTGAACATTTCTTTGCGTACGAGTTGATTTTAGAATAACATCTTGTGATTATATAAGTCTATGATATTTTTCTAGCCTTTACTCTAGTTTAATTTTTTCGAAAAATATATTTTTTGATTTTCATTTCGACTTTTGTAATATTTCCCATTAATACAATTTTTCTTTTATTCTCGTTTTTCTTCACCCATTGTTAAAAATCTTAATTAAGGGTTTCTCCTCTTTTTATTCGTCTTCCTTCTCTTAATTATTCATACTTCTCTTCTATTGTGTCTTTTGACTTATGTATTTCTTCATTAATTTAAATGAAACATTACTATCAATAAATGAGCAGAACTTACCGTTCCTTTCTACATTTCCTTAAGGAATTACCTATGTTGACTTCTTACATAAATGCAGTTCAGTTAGACCAAAAAATTGAGACATTCATCTATCACAGTTTTGTTTATACAGC
>NC_090737.1:48131994-48146994 GCF_036898095.1 Palaemon carinicauda | reverse complement strand
CGAGAGAAAAGGTGCCACAGTGGAGGTCTGCACTTGTAATTATTATTATTTCTATCGGTTATGATTATGAGTCCTTAGTAGGGCTAGAGTGAACTCGATATTTAAGTGTAGTTATGGCTTATTTTATAAGAGAGTATATACATAAGTATAAATTATATATATTTGGGTATGAATATTATATCTGGACCTTTAAGTCCCGTTATTCCCTGATTTGAATCTCTTAAAGCTGTTTATTTACTCACGAAAAACTTGGGTCACACTGCTCCAGCATTCAAATAGCTTCTGTAAAAATATCCATGTCTGTCCCAGATTCAAGTCTTTGTGGAACGACATTATTCCCCTAAACAAATGCTAGTCTCATGTAGGCTATATATATATATATATATATATACAGATACTGCATATATATATATATATATATATCCAAATACAGATACTATATATATATACATATATATATATATATATATATACACACATATATATATATATATGTATATATATATATATATATATATGTATATATATACATATATATATTTATATATATATATATATATATTATCTATTTATATATATATATATATATATATATGTATATACATCTATCTATCTATCTATCTATATATATATATATATATATATATAAACAATTAGAATAGCGCCAACGTTATACCTGCGTATCGTAAGAGGCGACTAAAAGGGACGGCAACACCCTCTCCTGTATAAAAATCGTGTGAGACATCATCAAAGAGATGTAGCTGGGGGGAGAGTGACTGCTCCCCTCACTCTAGTTTTGGGGTGTTTGAATGTGCGTGGATGTAGTACGATAGAGAGTAAAAGATATGAGATTAGAAGTATGTTTAGAAGTAGAAGGATGGATGTATTGGCCTTGTGTGAGACAAAGATGAAAGGAAAGGGTGAAGTGATGTTTGGTGAAATGTCTGGTAGAGTGTCTGGGATTGAAAGGGGAAGAGCGAGAGAGGGTGTGGCTTTATTGCTGAGTGAATGGATGACATGTAAAGTAGTGAAATGAAAGGAGATACCATCTAGGTTAATGTGGGTATGGGTTAGGTTGGGTAGGGAATGTTGGGCTTTTGTCAGTGCGTATGGGCCAGGTAGTGAGAAAAGTGAAGAAGAGCGGAATGAGTTCTGGAATGAATTAACTAGGTGTGTAGAAGGAATGGGTAGAAGGAATTATGTAGCTGTCATGGGTGACTTAAATGCTAGAGTGGGCGTTGGAGAGGTAGAAGGTGTCATTGGGAAGTATGGCGTACCAGGTGAGAATGAGAGTGGTGAGAGACTGGTAAATATGTGTGTTGAACAAGAGATGGTAATAAGTGCTAGCTTTTTTAAGAAGAAAGATAAAAATAAGTATATGTGGGTAAGAGTGGCAAATGGAAGAATAGTAGAAAGAGCATTAATGGATTATGTGTTGATAACTAAAAGAATGTTTGGAAGAATGAAAGACGTACACGTGTTTAGGGGTATGGCTAACGGTATGTCTGATAATTTTTTGGTGGAAGGAAAATTAGTTGTAGCAAAAGAGTGGGGGAATAGAGTAGGTGGATGTAAAAGGGAGCTAGCGAGAGTTGAAAAGCTAATAAAACCGGGGGTAAAAAGTAAATATCAGGAAAGGTTGAAAATGGCATATGACGGGGTGAGAGTAAGAGAAACTGGTAATTTAGAGGAGGAGTGGAAGTTAGCAAAAGAAAATTTTGTTGGGATTGCAAGTGATGTATGTGGCAAGAAGGTTGCTGGAGGCAGCATGAGGAAGGGCAGTGAATGGTGGAATGAAGGAGTGAAGGTAAAAGTGGAAGAGAAAAAGAGGGCTTTTGAAGAAAGGCTGCAGAGTAATAGTATAGAGAAGTATGAAAAATATAGAGAGAAAAATATGGAAGTAAAGCGCAAGGTACGTGAGGCAATGAGGGCAGCTGACCTGAGGTGGGGTCAGGGACTGGGTCCGTCATATGAAGAGAATAAGAAGAAGTTTTGAAAAGAAGTGAAGAGAGTAAGGAAGGCTGGCGCAAGAATTGAAGAGACAGTGAAAGATCGAAATGGAAGGTTGTTAAAAGGAGAGGAGGCAAGGAAAAGGTGGGCGGAATATTTTGAAAGTTTGCTGAATGTTGAGGATAATAGGGAGGCAGATATAATTGCTGTTCCAGGTGTTGAGGTGCCAGTGATGGGAGATGAGAATGAGGGAGAGATTACAATACAGGAAGTGAGGAGAGCACTAGTTGAAACTAGAGTAGGAAAAGCATCTGGTATGGATGGTGTGAAAGCTGAGATGTTGAAGGAAGGGGGTGTGACTGTACTTGAATGGTTGGTGAGATTGTTTAATATGTGTTTTGTGTTGTCAATGGTACCAGTAGATTGGGTTTGTGCATGTATTGTACCACTATATAATGGTAAGGGAGATGTGCATGAGTGTTGTAATTCAAGAGGTATTAGTTTGTTGAGTGTAGTTGGAAAAGTGTATGGTAGAGTAATGATTAATAGGATTAAGGATAAAACAGAGAATGCAATCTTGGAAGTACAGGGTGGTTTTAGAAGAGGTAAGGGTTGTATGAATCAGATTTTTACAGTTAAGCAGATATGCGAGAAATATTTAGCAAAAGGTAAGGAGGTATATGTTGCGTTTATGGATCTGGAGAAAGCATATGATAGGGTTGATAGGGAAGCAATGTTGAATATGATGAGGTTATATGGAGTTGGTGGAAGGTTGTTGCAAGCAGTGAAAAGTTTCTACAGAGGTAGTAAAGCATGTGTTAGAATAGGAAATGAAGTGAGCGATTGGTTTCCAGTGAGAGTGGGGCTGAGACAGGGATGTGTGATGTCGCTATGGTTGTTTAACTTGTATGTTGATGGAGTGGTGAGAGAGGTGAATGCTCGAGTGCTTGGACGAGGATTAAAACTGGTAAGCGAGAATGATCATGAATTGGAGGTAAATAAGTTGTTGTTTGCGGATGATACTGTACTGGTAGCAGACACAGAAGAGAAGCTTGACCGACTAGTGACAGGATTGGGAAGGGTGTGTGAGAGAAGGAAGTTGAGAGTTAATGTGGGTAAGAGTAAGGTTATGAGATGTACGAGAAGGGAAGGTGGTGCAAGGTTGAATGTCATGTTGAATGGAGAGTTACTTGAGGAGGTGGATCAGTTTAAGTTCTTGGGGTCTGTTGTTGCAGCAAATGGTGGAGTGGAAGCAAATGTACGTCAGAGAGTGAATGAAGGTTGCAAAGTGTTGGGGGCAGTTAAGGGAGTAGTAAAAAATAGAGGGTTGGGCATGAATGTAAAGAGAGTTCTATATGAGAAAGTGATTGTACCAACTGTGATGTATGGATCAGTGTTGTGGGGAATGAAAGTGATGGAGAGACAGAAATTGAATGTGTTTGAGATGAAGTGTCTAAGGAGTATGGCTGGTGTATCGGGAGTAGATAGGGTTAGGAACGAAGTGGTAAGGGTGAGAACGGGTGTAAGAAATGAGTTAGCGGCTAGAATGGATATGAATGTGTTGAGGTGGTTTGGCCATGTTGAGAGAATGGAAAATGGTTGTCTGCTAAAGAAGGTGATGAATGCAAGAGTTGATGGGAGAAGTACAAGAGCAAGGCCAAGTTTTGGGTGGATGGATGATGTGAAGAAAGCTCTGGGTGATAGGAGGATAGATGTGAGAGAGACAAGAGAGCGTGCTAGAAATAGGAATGAATGGCGAGCGATTGTGACGCAGTTCCGGTAGGCCCTGCTGCTTCCTCCGGTGCCTTAGATGACCATGGAGGTGGCAGCAGTAGGGGATTCAGCATTATGAAACTTCATCTGTGGTGAATAATGTGGGAGGTTGGGCTGTGGCACCCTGGTTAGGCTGGAGGAACGTAGAGAGTAGAGGTCCCCTTTTTTGTTTTGTTTCATTGTTGATGCCGGATACCCCCCAAAATTGGTGGAAGTGCCTTTATTATATATATATATATATATATATATATATATATACTCATTTTATCTTCCTCTCTTTACGGGAGGACCAAACCAAGTGTAAGAGCGTCTTCTGCAACGTGCAGAGTAAGAACTTTTGCGGCCATGAGGTGTGCAGGACGCACTCACGCTGTTACATCGCCAAGGGAACTTTGAAATATTTTGACCCCCAGGTATGTAACATCTGTAAAACCTTGGTTACTGAGTCTTTCGATGACCCCCAGTGAGCGGAGTCAAGGGATGCAGCAAGGGAGAAGCTGCGTATATGGGTCCGTGGTTTTCAAAAGAACACCACGGGGCATTACCTTTCAAACTAAAGGATGCGGGGCCTATCTTTTCCCTAGAGCATCTAAAGATGCTGTTATACCACAGCCTCACCCTGAGATCCCGTGAGTTCAGATACCTGTAGAGTCAGATGTCTCGGACGCGATGAAGGACATCCAACTTGACAACAGGAGGTCAGAAGTGTAAGAAGACACGGAAAAGGACCTTCTTGCAGGAGGTCAAGAAGAGGAGTCAACTGTGGCTCCTGATACCGAGGAGGAAGAAGTCAAAACGGTTTCGGTTTCATCGGTTCCTGCCCCAGAGCCAGTTCCCTCGACACGTTTTGCTCTTCCATCTGACGACATAGGGAAGACTCTGTCTTCCATTATGACGTTGGTGCAGCAAATACAGAAACAGAATGCTGAAAAGGAATCTGCGTTGAGGTTGTAGATACGCTAACTTGCAGCATCCCGTGGGTTTCACATGAGACTCAACGTGAAGGAACTTCCTTCATGTACGGATGTGGACCCATGAAGGCATGCGGAATACATGACCATGACAACCAGGAAGATTTTTATTTCTGAGAACTTGGGATCAGTCCCCATTGATGATGTGGAATTTTGGCTCAGCTTGGAGTCTTATCCAGACTGCTTCGTCCGTCTGAAGGAAGAGATGGAGCCAAAAGAGGTCATAGTTTTTTACCATTCTAAAGCACAGGCTTTGTTGACTAGTACTTTGAAGGAGAGGGGCTTCACTAATTCAAAAGTGCCGGCTCTGAGTAAAAAACATCCTTCCTCTGTTGCTTCATCTACCCGGGCCTTCCCCTTCATGGAAAAGGGGTACAAGGCAGCATTAAAGGCAATAGAAGAAGGGAAATCTTGCCCTACACTCGAGGAGTGTAAACCGTTATCCCTAGCTTTGCGTATGGACCAGAAGGACTAGAAGGAAGTACATATTTCCTTCTTAGTCGGGAAGTTGGAGGCAGATATTGCTGGACGCCAGTTCGACGAGGACCTCCCCAAGTTGTCTGAGTTTTTCTTGCGCAGGGAGGATGAGACTAAAGAACCTGGATATGTTTATGGTTGTGGCCAAAACACATCTGGCTACTGTGACAAAAGACCTATATGGCTTCATTAAAGCCCGAAGGGCTTGTTGGGAGATCGTGTTTGCCTCGGCTACTGTGAGACACAAACCTAGGAAACTAATATCATCCAGTATCTGGGGAAAGGACCTCTTCCCGAGTGAAGTGGTCAAGGAAGTAGTCGACAAGGCCGCCATGGAGAATAGGAACCTTCTCCAGAAGTGGGGCTTGTCACTAAAGAGGAAGTCTTCCCCGGATGAGGGTCTCCTACCAAAACGGAAGACAAAGAGGCCAAGGGTACCCTCTCACCCGCCAGACAACAAAGGCAACAACAACTTCCAGCGACCGCGGTGCCCAAGGTGATGGCACAACCTCCAACTACCTACCAGTTGGTACCCCAGTAAGTGGCGACACAGTCACCAGCCTTTACTCCAGCCTTTGAGAGGCAGTCTACTACCTTTCGGCTGAAAGGTGGAGGAACATTTAGAGGTTCCTCTAGATGCCCCTAGAGGGCATCTAGAGGAGGATGCGGTCAAAGAGGCAAGTCCTCCGGTCAACAGCAGAAATGAGATGCTTCCAGTAGAAGGAAGACCATACTCGTTTCGGGATCATTGGACCTTCGATCCCTGGGCCCACAGACTAATCAAGAACGGACTGGGTTGGAGCTGGAACATAGCTCGACCGTCATTCCCTCAATTCTTCCAACACTCTACCCCCGTTCTGGAAAAATATATCCGAGAACTCTTTAGCAAAAGAGTAATAAAGAGGGCAAAGTCCATCAAATTCCAAGGAAGGCTGTTTTGTGTTCCCAAGAAGGACTCAGACAAACTCAGAGTCATTCTGGACATGTCGCCACTCAACAAGTTCATAGCAAACTACAAGTTCTGGATGTTAACCCTTCAACACATAAGGACCCTGTTGCCCAAAAAGGCCTACACAGTTTCCATAGACATGTCAGATGCCTATTGGCATATTCCAATCAATCGCCAACTTTCCTCCTACCTAGGATTCAGGCTAAAGAAGAAACAATACGTCTTCAGAGCCATGCCCTTCGGGATAAACATAGCCCCAAGGATCTTCACGAAGCTTGCAAATGCAGTCGTTCATCAACTACGCCTAAAAGGTGTTCAGGTAGTGGCATACCTGGACGATTGGCCGGTGTGGGCAGCATCCTAGACGGAATGCATGCAAGCCTCCAAGAAAGTGATCCAGTTCCTGGAACATCTGGGATTCAAGATCAACGTCAAAAAGTCTCGACTATCTCCAGCTCAGAAGTTTTACTGGCTTGGAATACACTGGAACTTACAGTCACACCGCCTCTCCATTCTGTCATAGAAGAGGAGAGAGATAGCGGGATCTGTCAAGAGACTTCTAAAATCCGGTCGGATATCAAGACGCCAACAGGAGAGAGTGCTGGGCTCCCTTCAGTTTGCATCAGTGACAGACCCAGTGCCAAGAGCACAATTAAAGGATGCAACAGGAGTTTGCAGAAGATACGCATCAAACGCTCGAAGAGACCTAAGAAGACCAATACCGACTAGACTACGATCACTTCTCAAGCCGTGGTCGGAGGCCAAGCACCTGAGGAAATCGGTACTCTTACAACCACCTCCACCTTCAGTCATCATCCACACGGATGCATCAAAGGAAGGATAGGGAGGTCACTCTCATCAACAGAAAGTCTAAGGGACTTGGTCCATTCTATTCAAGACCTTCCACATCAACATTCTGGAAGCCATGGCAGTTTTCCTTACACTGAAGAAATTAGCTCCTCGCTGCTCACCCACATAAGACTGGTTCTAGACAGTGAGGTGATAATAAGATGTCTGAATCGGCAAGGTTCGAGATCGCCCCAAATCAACCAAGTTATGTTGGCCATCTTCCGTTTGGCGGAAAAGAAGAGATGGCACTTATCAGCAGTTCACCTACAAGGTTTCCGCAATGTGACGGCGGATGCTCTATCCAGGTTCACGCCAATAGAGTCAGAGTGGTCCCTAGAGGCAAGATCATTCTCCTTCATCTTATGTCAAGTCTCAGAACTGCAGATCGACCTCTTCGCAACGAGCGACAACAAGAAACTACCTCGTTACGTGGCCCCATATGAGGACCCTTTAGCGGAAGCAGTGGATGCGATGTCCCTTGATTGGAACAGATGGTCCAGGATTTACCTGTTCCCTCCATCCAATCTTCTGTTGAAAGTCCTCAACAAGCTGAGATCATTTCAGGGAACGGCAGCTATAGTGGCTCACAAGTGGCCGATAAGCATCTGGTTCTCTCTAATATTGGAACTGCGGCTGAAGCTGGTCCCGTTGCCAGACCCAGTTCTGACACTCAACAAGTGCAGAAGTCGACTGTTTTCGCTTTATCACAGAAAACCCGAATCCTTCATCTCATGATTTTCTCTCCTTAGCAGTTAAGAAAAGATTCGGGATTTCGAAGAAATGGGCTGCGTTTGTCAAGGCAAAGAAACCAATAGAAATCTCGATAGATTTCTCTTTATCCTTCTTCATTCATCTTCATGAACAAGGTTTAGTAGCCAACACGATATCAACGTGTAAATCTGCCTTGACTAGACCCTTAATGTACGCCTTCTAGGTAGACTTCTCTAACAAAATCTTTAACAAGATCCCTAAGGCCTGTGCTAGACTTAGGCCTGCAGCACCTCCGAGACCCATCTCATGGTCCTTGGATATGGTTCTTCACTTTGCATTAACATTGAACAATGAGAACTGATCTCTGAAATATTTGACCCAAAAAGTTATATTCCTATTTGCACTAGCCTCAGGGGCCAGAGTTAGCGAAATAGTGGACCTTTCTAGAGATGAGGGCCATATTCAGTTCACAGAAAGGGGAGAACTGAATCTTTTTCCTGACCCAACGTTTCTCGCTGAAAACGAGCTACCCACCAAAAGGTGGGGTCCCTGAAGAATCTGCCCTCTGAAGGAAGATGTCTCTCTATGTCCAGTGGAGTGCCTAAAGGTCTATCTTCATAGAACTTTAGACTTTGGGGGAGGACAGCTCTTTAAAGGAAAAACATCAGGCTCAAATTTGTCTTTAAAACAACTAAGGGTAAAGATTACTTACTTCATTCGCAGAGCGGATCTGGACAGTACACTCGCAGGTCATGATCCGAGAAAAAATTGCTTCGTCTCTGAATTTTATCCAATATATGGATTTCGAGTGTCTTCGCTGGTATACTGGATGGAAGTCATCCAGAGTGTTTTTCAAACACTATGCGAAGCAACTGCAAGAGATCAAGAGGTTTGTGGTGGCGGCAGGTAGTGTACTAAAACCTGTTGTTTAATGCTGCAAGGAACAGTGAATCAATTGGGACTGTTATGTGTAGGGTGTACGTGTTGACTCCTTACAGTACAATATGTTAAGTAAAATGTCACCATGGTGACATTATGGACTGTTCTAAAGGTGAAAGAATCATAAAGAATAACACGTGTGCCGTGTGCCCATTACACAAGTGTGAACAGAGAGTAATGACAGAAATTTAGAAGAGAAAATTTACTGAATTTTCATTTTAGTGGCATTATAATTGTTTCTTTTCAGATAAAACAAGTATTTCTGGTATCACCCGTATATTTATGCTTAAATTTTTTCACAAACATTTTATATTCTACTATAAAATGTAAACTGATTTACATATTTTATTGGTTATCAATAAAAACTGATTGAAATTTGCGTCTTATCGGCCCAAATTCAGATATATAAAGATGTGTTAGAGCATTATTTATCCCTGGATAGGTACGGTGGGTCGTTTGCGACCCCGAGCGTAAAAAAAAAACAGGTTTTTCTCACGTGACTCACCCCTGTGACTGAATTTGTGGGTGATCGACCTGCAGGAGGTGTCTCCCCTACATGCTCTAGTAGTGTCCAGATGTGCATTGCTGTAGCTGTACTCCTTCCCCGATTTCTGAGACGCGTCGGGGTCGTTCGCGTCCGAGTTTACCCTTCTGAGGTAGTTTGCATAATTATCAAAGTTATTACGTATTATGAAATTGTCGTAGAATGGTGCAACTTGTATAGGTTATCAGTTGTGGAAAGTCTTAGTGGATTGTTTGGCTACCATGTGCATGTTTTTTTTTTTAGTTAAAATGTCGTTCATCACCACGAGGACCATTTTACCGCGAGTGCCCCTTTTTATTTTTTTTTCATTTTTTTGCCAAGTCATTTTTCCGTAAGATATTGCCAAATAGTGTCGTAAAACTTTTGCTTGTTTAGTGTTGGAAAGTGTGTCTAGATGATCTGGCTACCCATGCATGACTTTGTTTTTGTCAGATACGACGTAGTTATTGGTATATTGGGTATTTAACTGCAGTTACCAATTTCTGTTTTTTTTCAATATTTGTAAAAATTACTACGTAGTAAGGAATTGCCGTATATTATTCATTTTTTTTTCATGTTTATGTGTTAGAAAGTGTGCCTTGATGGTTGGGCTAACACGTGCATGTCTTTTTTTTTATCTGAGATGTCGTATATTAGAATGTCGGGCATTTTACCGCGAGTGTCCCTTTTTAATTTTTTTTAATTTTTTTGCCAAGTAATTTTTCCGTAAGATATTGCGAAATAGTGTCGTAAAACTTTTGCTTTTTTAATGTTGGAAAGTGTGTCTAGATGATCTGGCTACCCATGCGTGATTTTGTTTTTGTCAGATACGACGTAGTTATTGGTATATTGGGTATTTAACTGCGGTTGCCAATTTCTGTTTTTTTTCAATATTTGTAAAAATTTACTACGTAGTAAGGAATTGCCGTATATTATTGATTTTTTTTTCATTTTTATGTGTTAGAAAGTGTGCCTTGATGGTTGGGCTAACACGTGCATGTCTTTTTTTTTTTTATCTGAGATGCCGTATATTAGAATGTTGGGCATTTTTCCGCGAGTGCCCCTTTTTATTTGTTTTGCATTTTTTTGCTTAGTCATGTTACCGTAAGGAATTGGCAAGTAGTGTCGCAAAACCTATATTTTTATAGTGTTGGAAAGTGTTTCTAGATGATCTGGCTACCCATGCCTATTTTTTTTTTAGCCAGATATGGCGTATATATAAGTATGTGTTCGATTTTCCTGTGATTGCCATTTTTTCGTTTTTTCCCATTTCTTTCAAAATTACTACGTACTAAGGAACTATCACAGAGTAATATTTCATTTATATGTTTATTTGTCGGAAAATATGCCTTGATGGTTTGCCTAGCACGTGGCTGAAATTTTTTTTTTTCTGAAATGCCGTATATTAGAATGGCCATTTTTCCACGAGTGCCCCTTTTTATTTGTTTTGCATTTTTTGCTTAGTCATGTTACCGTAAGGAATTGGCAAGTAGTGTCGCAAAACTTATATTTTTATAGTGTTGGAAAGTGTTTCTAGATGATCTGGCTACCCATGCCTATCTTTTTTTTAGCCAGATATGGCGTATATATAGGTATGTGTTCGATTTTCCGGTGATTGCCATTTTTTCGTTTTTTCCCAATTCTTTCAAAATTACTACGTACTGAGGAACTATCACAGAGTAATGATTCCTCTAGATGTTTATTTGTCGGAAAATTTTGTTTACTTTTTTTTTGATTGAATATCATCAATTTTTTTTAGCTAAAATATTGTTTTACATTTTTTTTTTCGATTTTATTTCCCTTCAAAAATTTTTTTTTGGGTCAGAATTTTAATTTTATAGTCGTAAAATAATCGACAATTATCCAGCAACCCACCATACAATTTTTATGCATATCCAATAATAATTAGATTAGTAAATAACACCTTGAAATTGACATACCCTTCCTACATTTCAAGTGGCAGATTAGGGAGTCTGAGTCAGTGTGGTTGGCGGCCATTTTGTGGACATATCCGAAGCGTAAGCTGCCCTATCTATATATATTCTTGTTCCCTATAGAATTTGTGATATTTTGGTATATTTTTACCTGCATAAATATCATATTATATATTAAATATATGTATTTTTTTACGAAATTTCCAAGTACTCAAAAAATTACCTTTAGATATGGCCCCTGATATAAATGTAATTTACAAAATAATGAAGATTTTTTTACATATTTCTATTTTAGGATAACATATGTTTATTCCCTAAAAAAATTAGCCACTTCCTATTTCATTTGGGTACCCAAAAAAATTCATGAAATTTGGACAATTTTTTTTGGCCAAAAAAAGTTACCCTTTTTTTCTCATTTCAGATCTTCACCTCCATGGGTCTGACTTCATCCAAAATACATCAAGATGTGTCCTAAACATTCAAGAATCAATTCCTAAAAGGATTTGTGTATATATGTATAAACTTTTTTTTTATGAATTTTTATGTCAGGTCTTTTTTTTTCTACTTAATTTTTTAAAATATTTATAATAAATAGTTTTTCTGCAGATGAGTAGTATTTATCTTTACAGTTGTTTTAAGCATTCATTGAAGTTTTTTTTGGCAAAAGAAAAAAGGAGGTTACTGCAAAAACTGATTTTTCAAGAATTTTTTTTGGCGTCGGGGTCGTTCGCGTCCGAGTATACCCTTAAAGGGGTGTCCGAGGACCGTACCTATCCAGGGTTAAGATCACCCATTTATTTGCATATTGTGATGGCTGGCTTGACCACCACACAAAAACACTAAACTTATCAGACAGCATTCACTCAAGTACCATACTAAGTCCACAAAAGGTGGAATAGTATACAATTTCAATAAGAGTGCAAAGTCAATTCAAGGGGACAAAGAAAATACCAAAAAAAAAATATACTTAATTTCAATACACTAGTTCCAGACAGAAATAACACCTGAACCTCAACAATACAATAATTAATGATAAACACTCACTCTTAAACTCCCTGTAAAAGAAAACAATTACACAATTAAAGAAAGGTCATCAACACAAGCATACAAAAAGGGGAGAGGGTCCAGAAAGGAGGAGGCAAACACAAAGTAAGAATACCCTAACAAATACAATCTAACTATTCCTAACAAGTTGACCATGGCTGGATTGACGATGGCTGATTATCACAGGTCATGATCACGATAAATGAATAGAGTTATAAATATTATTACCTTGGGACAGAGAGGTCGCCTTGGCTTTTACTGAACCAAGGGCAGTACACAATATGCAGGATAATTCCTTGCCGCAGAGAAAGGATATCCGAAAAGCTAAACAGCTTCACAATGTAGCTCTGCAATGATGAGGAATAACTATCGTTCCAGTAGCAAATGTCATGCCCTTCAATGTTGGAGGCTGAGAAACACACTAAGGAACCATCCTCCAAAAAGCCCCTCCAAAACTCCATTCACGCAGGAGTGCAGCCACGTAACCCACACCACTCTAAAATATAAAACAGCCGTTAGTCCATTATAAACACTAACATAACCACCAGTGAAAAGACAAACTAATAAAGAAGGAAAACAATAAGGGATATTTGCGCCAAGAGTTAGAATTCTGGAGACCTTAAGGTAAAATTCTCTGGGAATATCACTGTAGTCGGATATACCCTAGGAGGCTACTCTAAAGGAACTTTCATCAGAACGACATGGCTATCTCATCCAAAAATAGATTATTCGCGAACATATATATATATATATATTTATATATATATATATATATATATATACATACATATATATATATATATATATATTTATATATATATATATATATATATGTATATATATATATATATATATATATTTCTATATATATGAACATATATATATATATATATATATATATATTTCTATATATATGAACATATATATATATATATATATCTATATATATATATGTATATATATATATATATATATGTATGTATATATATATATATATATATATGTATGTATATTTCTATATATATAAACATGTATATATATATATATATATATATATGTATGTATATTTCTATATATATGAACATATATATATATATATATATATGTATATCTATATATCTACAGACAGAAAGATATATAGATAGATAGATATAGATATAAATAAATATATGCACATAAGTTCCACTATGTAGTAATAATATATTAAAAAAATAAAGCGAATGTTTCAAGCCTATTTGGAGCTTTATCCTTTTCATAATATAAACTGCATTAACCCTTTCACCCCCAAGCTATGTTGAACTTTCGAGCACATTTTACTATTTTTTCTTTTTTCAAATTGCTCTAACAGCCTTAATTTTTGCTATAGAGAGATCAAGTAGGTCTCATTATTTTCCAAAATGACTTAAGTTTCCCATAAAGTTATCAAAAATATGCAAAAAAAAAAAAAAATGAATAAATAAAATAACAGTTTTTGGTGGAAGACATGGCATAAGTTTAATTGCTTCACAGACATTCCTGAGAGAATCTGTACCTTAACTCAAGTGAAAGAAACCATTATAATTTTGGGCAGATAGGGTGAAAGCTGTTATTTCTTTAGTATGTAATTAGAAGCCTCACAAATTTTTCCGAGAAACTAGTTTCCAACAAAATAGAACATTTGTAAGCTCAGTGTATGGGAAAATCTAAGGATTTATATTCATATAACTGGTTATATTTACCATTTTTGTTAACAGTTATAGGTGTGTCAAAGCATTTTTGATAATATTCTTCCTGGGAGTCTGTGCTGGTATATCGATGCAGCTTGTTTTCTGCTGTTTGAATAATTTGGTAGTTTGTCGCAAGGTAGCTTTTGGGTACTAACAGGAAGGCGAGGTGAATATAACTACCTTTATTCAACAAGATAATGAGCGTATATAAAACCGGTGAAAGCAATAATGGCAAAAGATTTCAGCAATGTGAAACATGCAATGACAAGCTTAAACAGTTATTCTATTTCCAGTGTGGTAGATAGCAAAAGATAAAATAAGCTATAGCATTACTGCCCTGGAGTGGTGAAGCACGCGGATCATCTTGCAGGATATGCACAGGTTTTAGGGGATTAATGGTGACTCTGTCTTCTTGTTCACGAATGTTAAGGAAATCTTTGGTTTTCCATGAGTAATGAGGAAAGGGCCCATGTAAGGGCATGTTAGCATAGACTTGCCAGTGTCGGTGCACACAAAGACATGCATTATGGTGTTTAAATGTTTTGGTATGTGTTGCTTCGCCGGGGGCTTTTAACTCTGTCTGTAGGGAGTAAATTTCCCCCTAACGTGACAGAGGCACTGCAGATTGTTGGAAGAGGTGGCAGATGGAAAAAAAACTCAGGTGAGACAACCAACGGATCGCCATACGCCATTTTAGTTACTAAGTCATTCAGGGAATCCTTAGTAGTGGTCCTTAATCCCAGGGGGGGGGGGGGGCAGGGAAGCTGAGTAAACAAGTTTGATTTATTGGAGTAGGACATCGAAGATGCTTTGAGGGTGCAATAAAAATATTCAACCATTCCATTGGCTGTAGGGTTGTAGGTGTTTGTTTGATATAGGATGATGCCCATGAGATTTGCTAGTGATGTCGACAATTAAGAAGGGAAATTGGTACCCTTGTCAGAAGTAACCACCACCTTGAGAGTAAGACAAATGAACATGAAGCAGATGTTGTAGTTTGCATGAGGATGGCTTCATGACAACGAATCGAGCGGTAAAAGTGTAATATTGTCCTTGTGTTTTGAATAGGGTAACTACTACGTGGACGTGAAGGTGAGTAAAACGATGTTGAGGTTGAGGAAAGGTTCCCAGTCCCGAATCCATGTGTCGATAAACTTTTGAAGTTTAGCATGAA
>NC_090737.1:48081994-48121994 GCF_036898095.1 Palaemon carinicauda | reverse complement strand
GTGTAAACTTGAAATATAAATCAAAGCATTTAACGGAAAACGTGTGAAGAAGATAAAGGTTGCAGAAACGCTTTTGTATTGTCAATATATTGCTTTTGTTTTATTTCTTTTTTTATTATAAGGAATGTGGATTGGTATTGAGCAGACTCGTTTTTTCAATGACATTTTGCATAGGATAGCGTTGCAATCTTTTTATTGATGATATTTTCTGGTCTTTCAATTTCATTTGTTTTTATCACATATTTTCTAAATACAGAGTCTCTCTCTCTCTCTCTCTCTCTCTCTCTCTCTCTCTCTCTCTCTCTCTCTCTCTCTCTCTCCTTCATTTTTACAAGATTTATTAGAAACTTTTGATTTGTATTCCGATAATTCTTCAGTGTTAATTGAGCACCTTTCAACGGCAATAGAGTCATTTTTTCATTTTGATGAGTTTCGAGTCGTTTTTGTCACTTTGGACCTTCGAGTGTTATTTCATGAGAATATTTAACTCCCGTTTTGAAGTTTTTCAATCGTTTGTGTATTAAATGTTGAACATTTGTTTGCGTACGAGTAAATTCTAGAATAGTGTCTTGTGATTATATAAGTCCGTGATATTTTTCTAACCTTTGCTAATTTAATTCTTACTCTAGTTTTATTTTTTCGAAAAATATATACCGAATTTTTTATTTGACTTTTGTAATATTTCCCATGAATACAATTTTAGTTTTCCTGTATTAGTGTTTTTGTTTAGCCTTTGTTACGATTCTTATTTGAGGGTTTCTTCTCTTTCTATGTGCCTTCCTTCTCTTAATTATTCATATTTCTCTTCTATTGTGTCTTTTTGACTTATGTATTTTTTCATTAATTTAAATGAAACATTACTATCAATAAATGAGCACAACTTACCGTTCCTTTCTACATTTCCTTAAGGAATTACCTATGTTGACTTCTTACATAAATGCAGTTCAGTTAGACAAAAAACTTGAGACGTTCATCTATCACAGTTTTGTTTATACAGCAAAAAGCTCCTCCTTCATTCTAAACACTCTTAATAAAACCTAAGTTTCCCATCCTAAGGTTTCCTAACTGACCTAAGCAAATTCCATCTTCGCTCTACGTCCTCAATATCCTCAACTGTGCATCTGTCAATCAGCCTGCAAACTTCTCTCAACAATGTTTTATATGAATCATTTGATCTCCTGTAAAGAGGGGAGCAGTCCCCATTAGTATTTTCTTATATCGTATTAAAAAATCAAAATATAAATAAAGCTTGCTAGAACCTATTTGATTGTGGATTGAAAAGGAGACTTGATAAGGTCAGTTTAATTTCTCCTCAAATCCATTGGTTTGTCTATATAATGATAGCTTCTCTCCTATCAATCACTCTGTTATAAGCATATTTTTTTTTTCTCTTCAGACCTTAAACTATTGATTAAGGCATCTAGTGTAAATAAAAGTGGAAATTACATGAAGGATGTTTATTAACGCAAGGTAAATATTGCGGCGATAAATCATATTTTGAATGAAATTTCTAAATAAGGTTTATATACGATATCATAAATTCAAATCTTGAATCAACGAACGCTTTGAAATTCATGCAAAATGTAATGCTTGAGAAATACCCAGCTAAGATTTCTAAAAACTAAAAAGTTACTGTATATGCAGCATTCACCTTTACCTAAGCATCCGTTAGCAGTCTAATGCATCATACATTACCTTTGTTAGAATTATTCTAAACAAAAGAAGAACATTTTAGTACCTACAGGCCTAAAAAAAAAAAAAAAAAAAATCCAATTTGAATATCAATATGATAAAATATATCCTATTAGATTTGACTAGCCTCGCAAAAGCTACAGAAACGTCTTGTTTATTCCATGAGATTAGTATTTCCTAAGATTTGCATGAATTTAAACAATAAACTTATATCTTTTAATAACCTTTCATATCTAAATATGACGTAAGTATAGGTTTATTTTTATTATTTCATTGCAGTGGCAGAGTTCATTCGGAATATTCTATTGACTAATTTCCCTTTTGCTTCATTTGCATATCACGTAGTTTTTCTTTTTGTAATGTAAAAACACTGACCAAAAGAAAAGTGATGAACCATGAAAAAATAGCTTTTAGTAGAGTGAAAAAATATCAAACATCACTCTTCAAACATTTAATATATCTTGAAAGAGAGAAAGTTATACTTCCAATCTTCATTACCTGCATAAATTTCCAAAAACTCGAAACGCCTCAATCATAGAACTTAACATCTTTGGAGACGTCTGGGAAAAGAAGGAGAAAGAAAAGTTTGTGAGGACATTGCCTGAATCACACTGATGTGGAAGAAGATATTAACTCACATGGCATCTGACGCTTATTTTCATACAGGATATCAGAGAATAGTTTTAGGGACAGTTGATCATTTTTATTACATAGTTATACAGTAAAAAATATAATTTGGGAAGAAATTCGTAAAGGAAATCATAATCGGAGAAAGAGGCGTAAAGTCTAAAAAGGACTATTAAAAAGATAAATGTTCTAACGTAATGGCGTAGTAGATTATTCTCTCTCTCTCTCTCTCTCTCTCTCTCTCTCTCTCTATATATATATATATATATATATGTGTGTGTGTGTGTGTATATATATATGCGTATATATATATATATATATATATGTATATATATATATATATATATATGTATATATATATATATATATATATGTACTGTTACAGGCCCATGGTGTGATTCTGGGCTTGCTTAAAGGACTCAGGACAATAACAAAGGAAATTAATAATGGAAAGGTCGCCAGTCGACAATAAGACGAGGGATACCGACAAATAAACATATTTATAATGATATTTAAATAAGAATTAGTAAAAGAAAGGGGAGCACAACAGATAATTATATTTTAATTTAAGCCACGAAGAGCTTCAAGTGGAGTTTGATGGACCGTGGATGAGACTTCAGCACAGCAATCACGTTCCCTGGAAAGGGAAATAAATTGAATTATTAATGGAACACTTACTTCTACAAGCTGGGAACATGATGAAGTCGTGTGGCTAAAACCTTTAAGCAAATCAAATGAAAGTGCAAAACTTAGGTATTTAAAAACTATAAATGGGAATCAACACTGTCATAGGGTGAATTAATTAAGGCTAGGAGCAAACAGCACACGTGGTTTGGGTATAGGGGATAGGATAAAAGGTTCAGTTGGTCGGATCTTTCTTTAAAGGATGAAAGGAAAAATGGGATGTGATTAAGAAGAGATGGGAGGTTGGGTAAGGATGATGAGGATCTCAAAATCAGACACCTTACCTTAGTAAAAGGACTCTGGTTCCTTCCTTGTGGAGGGTATGTCAGTTCCAGCCTGAGGGTGAAGAGAGGAGATGTTTCCCACATGGAGGTCAAGTCACGAAGAGCGAGACCCACTTTTACCTGGGTAGATTCAACCCCACTTGGCCCCCAATAGTGGGTGGTAGGGGGAATTGGCCTGACCGCTGTCCTATTGGTCAGACTTTGTCACGTGTCCCTACATCCTTCACATCTCGCCTCCCTCCTTCTCCTGGGATCTCAACGCTCCCACGTGGTTCATAAAGAATGTCTGAAAATGAGATCTCAAAGGGAGTAGACTGGTATAGGATGGCTGGGGGGTGGGTGAGACTTTGGGTAGGGTCCCAATGCTCGTAGCATTTCAACTCATCCTTGCTGGCGGGGTCTTATATTTAAAAAAAGGTGGCGTAATGACTGCCAGGAATAACAGCACCCCTTTTTTTTAGAAGAGATTTTGTCCTAGAACAGGACAAGAACTCTGCAAGCAAGGTCTGAAACCACTAGCCTTAATGACTCCTTCCGCGGTGTGTTTCACCACAATAATGAATTAATTTCTAAGCTGCAAATATGGTCATAATTTTACTTTATTTTAATAGTAAATTAACTTTAAGTGCTGGCTGTTAGGCAACCACTGAAAAAAAATTAAAAATGCAAAAAGGAAAGTTTAAATGCCACAAATGATTAAAGTTAAGTGACCTAGTGCATTGGGACATATGAATATTAAAATAAATTGACATATTACAACATGCAATTGGTACAAGAAATCTATAAAAATAAATCAAATGTAAATAATGAGGCCAAAATGGCTCCTCAAGTTTATCCACCTGGGGAGATACCAAGGCCAATTAAAATTCATACAAACTAGATTTGCCTACTGACTATGGGCATTGGGCACTAATGCCGGGACAACACATCTGCTACTCTCTCATATGAGCTCTTTAGGCACTTGACCTTCCAGTTGTAGTTCTGGAGGTCTATGTCCCACCTCCTGAGCCCTTTATTCCTATTATGTAGCTCACTCAAGTAGGTTAGAGGGTTAGGGTCCTTTAGGAATGTCTGTGGGAACTCGTGGTTAGCGTGTTAGGCACTGGCACACCTAGTAGTCACAGTGTTAAGGCAGCGCGTGGAACAATCTATCATTGTCAGTCAAAAACAATTTCTGCGCTAACTCCGTGTTAGGGAACCTACATACTCCACCAACACAGGAAAAGGAATACCTGCGGATGGAACGGGTTGGAGAGGAGCCCTCGGTACTACCTGGTTTGGGTTGCCGGCCACTTGGCATGGATGGTAGGTTACGGAAGCCTTAACACTCTTCTGTAAGCCCGGCCATAAGAAATAAGGCTGGGGCAGTTGGGTTGTGTGCTTCACCCCAGAGTGCCCTCCCAGTCCCTCGTGGGCCATTCGTAGCACCGATAAGCGGGAATTACGGGGGACAACTACATGATGGCGCAGGGCTTCAGCAGGATCATGAGGGCCTCGGGTGATTATGAGGAGCACCCCATATTTCTGTAGGAAGTTCTCCTTTGAAAGAGTAATCATTTCTGCTTCGGCCGAATGGGCAGCTTCCTTGTAGTTTTTCAGTGTCTCATCTGACAGTTGAAATCTGATGGGCTCCGTTTGACTCCTTGGGGTCTCTGGAATGATGGGTGTTTCCCCTTGGTCCTCCTCTGAGACTTTTGGCCTGGTGGGAAGCATCATGACTTTAGCTGGAGAACATTCTCGGGTACGAGGATTAGACTCCTTGCTGGCGGAGGAAGACTCTTGGGCCTCCTCACTTAACCAAGGTATTTCCCCAAGTTTAATGTCATCAAGCCATTCGTCTTCCCCTGCAGGAAGTTTCCTCACTATTTAGGGCTCTGGCTTAGCAGCCTTCATGCACCTAAAGGGCACTTGCTGTACCACCTTCATGGGCTCATGACCCAAACACAAGTTTTAGCCCTCATGTCTGAGATCGCTCACTGCCCCAAGTCCGCAATTCTTGCTGAGCTGGGACATGGTCACGTTCAGTTCCACTGTAGGGAGTTCCGTGGTGACTCCAATGCACTGGACCTCCCTGCAGTTGTCCTGCTGGACTTTGGCACCATTGGGTTGAGGGGGCAAGTTATTGAGCTTGGCTAATCGAATGGCCATTTCCCGCTTCTTCAATTCATACGCTCTCTCTTTTTCATACCGCATCTGTTCTTGCTCCGTTCTTCTCCAGGCAATGGCTTCATCCGTGAGTTCCAACACAAACCTTCGCAATGCCTCTCCCTCATAGCCTTGTCGTTCTGCCAAATCCACAAATGCACTGATCTCAGCAGCAGTCATGTTGCTAAATTCTTATGGAGACAGCAACCAGAACAAACTTAACAGCACAGGGTACGATGTTCACCGTGCAAGAAATTACACAGAGGGGAAAGACGCTCTAGCCTTACGCAAGAGTCTCATGGAAGGAAGGATGAAGATGGAGCTTGGCAAAATGCACGATGGCTGTAAAAAATGCCTATCAAGAAAGAACTATCACCAAATAGTAAGCCTTGCAAGTAATTGAACAGGAGCCTAACATGAAAATACTGAAATTACATCTATGGGTGACCCTCTATGCTAGTCAATGAAAAAAAAAAGGAATCACAACTATGGGTGATTCTCTCTGCTAGACAAAATAAAATGGAATCACAACTATGGGTGACCCTATGCTAATCATAAGAAAATAGAATCACAACAATGGATGACCCTATGCTAGTCATAAAAAAAAATAGAATCACAACAATGGGCGAATCCCTAACCTAGTCATAAAAAAAATGGAATCACAACAATGGGTGAATCTCTATGCTAGTCATAAAAAGAAATGGAATCACAACTATAGATGACCCTCTATGATAGTAATAAAAAATGGAATCACAATTACGAGTGAACCTCTATGCTAGTCATAAGAAAAATGGAATCACAACTATGGGTGAACCTCTATGCTAGTCATAAAAAAAAATGGAATCACAACTATGGATGACCCTCTATGCTAGTCATAAAAAAAAAGAATCACAACTATGGATGAACCTCTATGCTAGTCATAAGAAAAAATTAGAATCACAACTCTGGGTGAACCTCTATGGCTGCTATTCAATAAAAAAATGAAATCTCCACGAGTGACCCTCTATGCTAGTCATAAGAAAAAATGGAATCTTCACGAAGTGTGACCCTCTATGCTAGTCATAACAAAAAATGTAATCTCCACGATGTATGACCCTCTATGCTAGACATTAAAAAAAAAATGGTTTTGTAAAAATGCGTGGGTGCGTTCTTGCAACACCACCACTTGAAACTGTAACTTAAAGCAAAGTTTGTATTTATACTTAAAGTATAATAAATTAAATAAAACAAACAATGTCACTGAGTCTGGTTATAGCTTCACTAAGAAAATCAACCCCTTTACATACTTTCCCTTTAGTAAAAAAAAAGAATTTAAGAAATTACACTTCCCAAATATTTTATCTAAATGATCCCATACCGTGACTGAAAAAATGAAATTGAATGTGATATCGTAAATCTTTTATCTTTAGGTTAATAATTTTACACAATCATGCACAAATTATCCCTTTCAAAAATGTACATAAAAATAATAACTTACGAAAATGTAACCAAATAAAATTACATACCCTTATTGTCAACAGAAAAAAATTAAATAAGGAATGCCAAGTGTTCTTACCGTTACTCAACAGAATTATGCCTCACTGCCGTAGAACGTTCATGTGAATTGTAAGCCAAGAGTTTCGATATGAGACTAACCTGTATGCTAGCGCTAAAGATAAATGATAAAATAGTTCCTGCACAAAATCAAATAGTTGATATGTGCGTGAGTCACTTACCAACTTACAATAATTAGGCTAAAATCTCGGAACGACGTAGGATTCGTAAACAATAAATAAAGCAAACAATAACGAACCTTGGCTTCATTCAGAAACTCGGCTGTGGGCTGAGTCATATCAGGTTGGCCACGTTTTAAATTAACACGTGCTTAACCTGCCACGTTTTTTCCAAAAATTTCGTAAATTTTACTTCACTTGTTATTTTTTTCAAACACAAAATAACACATTCACATAATGCACAATATATTTAATAACTGTTAATCACTGTGATAATCGCCACTCAAAAAGAACAGAACACAAATTCTTCTCACGCGGTCGGCTATCCTGCTGAATAATGGAAAGGAACCTACCACGTGGTTTTTAAAAAATAGGGCTCGCGTTGCAAACACAAGCACAAATAAACAAAACTTTAACCATGAAAATAAAATGCTGTGGCAGCTTTCTTCCACGGTTCCATCTCCAATGATAAAAGAATTTACTTAAAAATGAAGAGATTCGTCTCATCGCTAAAGACAGAAAAGGGGGGGAAATTGACTTTAATAAAAATAATTTGAAATTAATGTGTTAGCGAATCCTGGCAAGGTCGCCAGTTTGTTACAGGCCCGTGGTGAGTCCGGCCCTGCTTAAAGGACTCAGGACAATAACAAAGGAAAGGAATAATGGAAAGGTCGCCAGTCGGCAATAAGACAAGGGGTACCGACAAATAGATATATTTACAATAATATTTAAATAAGAATTAGTAAAAGAAAGGGGAGCACAACAGATAATCATATTCTAATTTGAGCCACAAAGAGCTTCGAGTGAAGTTTGATGGACCGTGGATGAGACTTCAGCACAGCAATCATGTTCCCTGAAAAGGGATATAAATAGAATTATTAACGGAACACTTTCTTCTACAGGCTGGGAACACGATGGAGTCATGTGGCTAAAATCTTTGAGGAAATCAAATGAAAGTGCAAAGCTTAGGGACTTGAAAACTACACATGGGAAACAACACTGTCATAGGGTGAATTTTTTAAGGCTAGGAGCAAACGGCATACGTGGTTTAGGTATAGGGGATAGGATAAAAGGTTCAGTGGGTCGGATCTTTCTTTAAAGGATAAAACGAAAAATGGGATGTGATTAAGAAGAGATGGGAGGTTGGGTAAGGATGATGAGGATCTCAAAATCAGACACCTTACCTTAGTAAAAGGATTCTGGTTCCTCCCTTGTGGAGGGTATGTCAGGTCCAGCCTCCCTGATGTCTTGAGGGTGAAGAGAGATGTTTCCCTCATGGAGGTCGAGTCACGAAGAGCGAGACCCTGTTTTTCCTGGTAGATTCAACCCCACTTGGCCCCCAATTGGGTGTTGTAAGGGGAATTGGCCTGACCGCTGTCCTATTGGTCAGCCTTTGTCACGTGTCCCTACATCCTTCACATCTCGCCTCCCTCCTTCTCCTGGGATCTCAACGCTGCCACGTGGTTCATAAAGGCTGTCTGGAAATGAGACCATAAAGGGAGTACACTGGTATTGGATGGTTGGGGGGTGGGTGAGACTCTGGGTAGGGTCCCAACGTTCGTCGCCTTTCGACTCATCCTTGCTGACGGGGTCTTTTATTTGAAAAAAGTAGGCATAATGATCGCCAAGAATAACAATACGTATATATATATATATATATATATATATATATATATATATACATTTACATATATTTTCATATATATATATATATATATATATATATATATATATATATATATACGGGTATATATAAAAATATATGTAAATGTATATATATATATATATATATATATATATATATATATATATTTAGGTATTACAAATTTTATACTCTCGTTTTCATTGTGCTATTTATTTCTCTTTGAAAAAATATTTCCTTTTACCGTATACCTTGTCCCTGGTACACTAATAAATATGATAATCCAACTATGTTCTAAAGTAAGGTAAAGTTAAATTTCTATAGATATATCTAAGAACCTTCAACTTATTCAAAAAAAAAAAAAAGTTTCATTTGTAATATCAAAATCTCGTTTATGAATACTGTTAGTTTTTTATACAATGAAATTTCCCCCCAAAAAATCATGAAAGTTACATTAGTAAATAAAACCTGCCATGAATTGATACCATGAACGTGACTATTTTTAAGAAACATTTTCAGCGTGTTTGAATCAAAGCCATAAAAATTAGTTCTCATTTCATTTGGAGATAATTATTAATTCTTTGAACGGTGAATAATTCGCTCCCCATCCGACGATCCTTAATCCGTTTTATGCCAGCTCTCCTAGTAGGTCTTTCGCAGGACATTACTTAGAAAACATCCTAATGGAAAACTCCAATGCAGACTCAGTCTCGGCTATATAAAACCTGAATAGGAGAGTTGAACTTCATGACAAGTAATGGAAATTAAAAATATATAAATTTCGTTGTATCATATTCTATATGTAAAATATAACCGATTGCATCATGATCTAAAAGAAGTGTTGAAGAACTTCTTGAATAAAATGTCTTCAGTTTCTTAAATCAAAATCTGAGATATTTTATGATTTCTTTAAAAATTTGCATGCCCCCTCTCACCTTTATAATATTTTATATATATATATATATATATATATATATATATATATATATATGTGTGTGTGTGTATATATATATATATATATATATATATATATATATATTGTAATGAACTCAAGATCGATTATGTTCATCCAGGATTTTCTTTCAGACTGGCTCAGTGCCAAAATACCAGGCAAGAACCAGCAGCGACACAAAATTCAAAAAGCAAAACAACTCTCAAAGAGGGATACAAAAAACACCGAATCAAACTTAACAATAAAATTTAATTAACAAAAGTAGTCTTAAATTACATAAAGTAGTCCTCGAAAAGCTTTCTTAGGAACTGGAAAAAAACATACACTACTGTACAATAATAACTCTCGAACCGTCACACGCCTACCTAACTTATATACCTCAGTCGAAGAGAAAGAAAAGGTGTAGGAGGTAGAAAAATACACACTTTCCCTAGCATACGACAGTTAGAGTTCCAGAGTGAAGTAAACCTTAAAACTAATTAATTTTACAATAATTATCAAAATACACCTTTAAATAATAATATATCCTAAATTGGTGATAATAATACTCTTTACAGGTCACGTAGAAATATCCGAAGAATGCTTGCACATGTTATCAAAAACCGCACCGAATCCGTAATTAAAGATCATTATAACATCACCAGCAACTGCCCTACTTCTGGATCACTAGGGGTGTTCTTGCACTGAAGGGATCACTGGGGCAACGTAAATTGTCTATATGATTTAAGCAGGTGAAGGAAGAACTTATACGGTTCGCTTACCGTTCTCCGTCACTAGAAGGCCTCCTCACGACTCCAGGAGGTCAGACACACGGCAACAGCCAGCAGCAGTGGCAGGCAGCAGCACACAAGCAATAGCAATGCTTAGAAGGCTAAAATCCATTAGCAGGAGCCTCTCCAATTAAATGGTAGCTGCAGGATCAGGAACAAATATCTTCCGATTATCAAGCCGTGAAAAATGCAGTAAGACCTCCTCTGTTGGGGAGCCGACACTCTCTGCCCCGCTGCCCAAAAACGCACTCCAAGTAAACGGAGAGAGAGCGAAAGCATAATTACGTAATGCGGCAGTTCAACAAGCTAATCACTGAAGACGGGCAGTCCGCTCCACAAAACATGAAAAGCAAAAAAGGAATACGGTGAATAAACACTATACAAATAAACACAAACAAAACCTTGGCCGGGGATAAAAGAATGTTCCAAGAGAACTTTTCGTGACTTTAATTAAAACAAATGGCAAAAACCACGAACAAAATATTTAAAGTAATTATGGATTACAGCTCCCCGGGACAAGGAAAAAAAATAATTTATTATTTTTTTTTAAAAAAAAAGGTAACTCCTAGCCAATATTAAACTAGTAATTTGTAATTCAAGCAAAAACATGAGCATTGTGCACAAAAGAAAAATGCAAATATCAAAACAAATTTCATAAACCAAAACCACTATCCTTAAACATTAATATCAACTAAGATTAAATATAAATAATGTCAACCTCAAACTTATATTAAGGAATCTTCCCAACACCAGACAAAAAAAAAACATAAATAAAAAAATTGCTCAAATGTGATTGATGCAGAGACCTTTACCCTTACACAACTACTCTTGGATTGCCACCTCATCATTTTCATTACCGAATGTCCTGGAAAGAACATCAGGGACTACGTTGTCTTTTCCAGCCACGTGACAAATAAAAAGGTTATATTCTTGGAGTAAAAGACTCCAGCGCAAAATACGCTGATTTTTATCTTTAAATTTATTAATAAAAATTAAGGGATTATGATCTGTAAAGACCTTTATTGGACATACTGAGTTAGATAAATACACTTCAAAATGTATGATGGCTTTCACCAAGCATAAAGCCTCTTTCTCAATTGTTGAGTAACGTCTCTCTGCCGGTAACAACTTCTTGGAAAAGTAGGCGACTGGATGCGAGGTGCCATTTGCACCCTCCTGCAACAAGACAGCACCTAAACCTGTGTCACTGGCATCTGTAGCCAAACAAAAAGGCAAGGAAAAATCGGGAGAACGTAACAAAGGATAGGTTATTAAAGTACCTTTCAATTTTTCAAATGCATCCTGACACTCGTTATTCCACATAAATTTTACATCTTTCTTTAACAAATTTGTTAAGGGATTAGCAAGGTCAGAAAAATTCTTAATAAACTTCCTATAATAACCAACTAGACCCAAAAATCTACGAATACCTCTCTTGTTTCGAGGAGCTGGGAAGGCTGTAACTGCCTCAACATTCGCTCTCTTAGGAGCGATCTTACCCAAGCCAATTTCATGTCCTAAATAAACCACTTTTGCTTGAGCAAAATCACTCTTCTTTAAATTTATCACCAGACCAGCCTTCCTCAGCACCTCGAACAGCGCTCTTATCCTCTTAAGATGAGTTTCCCAATCATCACTGTAAATCACCAGATCGTCAATATATACCACACAACCCTCCAGTTCACATGTAATAAAGTTCATCAGCCTCTGGAAGGTAGCGGCGGCATTCTTCATGCCAAATGGCATCACCTCGCATTCATAGAGGCCGTCACCCGTCACAAAGGCTGATATTTTCCTTGCCCGGGGTGTAAGACCGACCTGCCAATATCCTTTTAGCAGGTCAAATTTACTTATATAACGAGCAGATCCCACTCTATCTATACAGTCTTCCACCCTGGGCAAGGGGAACGAGTCCGTTTTTGTTATAGAGTTGACCTTGCGGTAGTCAAAACACATCCTAGGCTGACCATCCTCCTTCCTAACCAAAACTACCGGGGAGCTCCAAGGACTGCAGCTCGGTTTAATGAGGTTATGGTCAAGCATGTATTTAACTTCCTTACTGACTATTTCTCTCTTGAGGGGGTTCAGTCTATATGGACATTGCTTAATAGGCGGAGCCTCCCCAACATCAACGTCGTGTTGCAAAATATGGGTCCTACCAGGTGCATCCTGAAAGAGATCTTTGTATTCGTTAATTAAATTAATTAGAGGTGCAGCTTTTTCTGCATCTAAGTGCTGAAATTTAGTATTCAAATTATTTAAAACATCGGAATTATTTTCCAAACCACTTGGGCTAACCGCGAATTTATCGCCCATGAACTGTTCATTTTCGACATTAACTACAGAAATAGGTACTACAGATTCTCCTACAGATCTGTCAATAAAAGATTTCATCATATTAACATGGCAAATACGGGTTTTTCTTCTCCTATCTGGAGTTTCAATCAGGTAATTTACATTGTTAATTTTCTTCAAAACCTTCCACGGACCTGAGAATTCCGCTTTCAGGGGATTGCCAGGCATAGGAAGTAAAACCAACACCTTGTCACCTACATTAAAAACCCTATCTCGTGTTTTAACGTCATACTTAGATTTCATCGAGGCCTGGGCTTTCGCCAAATGTTCCTGAGCAAATGACCGTGCTCTAAGCAATTTCTCCTGCAAATCTGAAAAATAATCCAATACATTAACTTCGGGAGTCTCTCCTTCCCAGTGTTCTCTCACTACATCCAAAGGGCCTCGAACACAGTGACCAAAAATAAGCTGGAAAGGAGAGAGACCCATTGACTCATTGGGGATCGATCGTATTGCAAACAATGCATAAGGTAATTCCTTATCCCAATCATTCCCAGTCTCAAAACAAAATTTTTTTATCACAGACTTCAAGGTTTGGTGGAACCTTTCCACCTGGCCTTGGCTTTCCGGGTGATACGGTGCAGACTTCACGTGTTTAATACCAAACTCATTCATTTTCTTTTCAAAATACCTACTCGTGAAATTAGTGCCACAGTCACTCTGAATTACCTTAGGAAAACCAAATCGGGTAAAGAAACCAACCAACACTTCAACCACCTTCTCGGACCGTATACTCCTCAATGGGATAGCCTCAGGGAAGCGAGACATTCTATCAACCATAGACAATATATATTCATTCCCACCGCGCGTCCGTGGCAGGGGACCCACTACGTCAATTATCACTTCCCGAAAGGGTTCGCCCACGGAGGGTATAGGAATTAAAGGAGCCTTGGGTATTTTCTGGTTAGGTTTCCCCACCAACTGGCACACATCACAAGATAATACGTGTCTCTTAATGTCCTTACGCATCCCAGGCCAAAAGAAATTTTCAGCAACCTTTTGAAAGGTTTTCCTAACACCAAAATGTCCCGACAAATCATTTTCATGTGCTAAATACATTAATTTATTTCGGTACCTTTCCGGAACAACCAATTGTCTGCACGACTCTACCTGATGGGCAGGTGCATTAGCCGACCTACTCAACCTGTAGAGCAAACCTTTCTCTTTGACGAATACTGGCTTCACCAAATCCTCGGGATTGCCGAGTTCTAATTTAGAAAACTCCTTACTCTGTGCCATTTTGTACGCCTTAGCGTCCCAGTTTACGTCATCCAAATTAACGATTTTCTTATTACTACAACCAGTCCTCATGTCAGTCATTTGTCTGTCTACTTGATATAAATCTAAGTTAACATCCTCGAGATCCATCTCCCGAGCTCTAGACCGAGTTACTACAGAGACAGGCTTATAAAAATTAGTTTCAATCTCATCGCCTTCACAAGTCACATTCAGGAGAGTCAAAATCGGACATATATTATCAATTGCACCTTCACCTTCAGCCAAATCATTCCCTAAAAGAAGGTGAATTCCGGGAACTGGCAAACTGTCTACCACAGCCAGTTTAGCAGTCCCTTTAAAATACTTGGTGTTAATATTAAACTCCTCTAAAGGACAAGACGTAATAGAGTTCGGGAAACCACCCAACACCACAAATTCCTCATTAGAAAATACAAAATCCTTTGGAACAGCAGTTTTTAATATGAGAGACTGTGCTGCTCCAGAGTCCCGTAATACCTTTAAACAAACCTTTGTTCTTTTATTGTTACCAACAAACACAGATCCGTCAGAAATGTACCTCTTAAATTTTAGTCACTTTTCCTGTTCCATACTTTGGTTTACGTTTGTCGTTTTTTCAGCTACAACAATGTTTACTGGATTAGACCTTCTCTCCTTAAAGTTTTTCCAACCGTAACAATTAGCCTTTACGTGCCCCGTCTTGTGGCACCAATAACACTTCACACTACTACTACTACCAAAATTTCTACCACTACTACCACCACCATTAACCGATCTACTACTGTTTACGAAACTACGAGAGTCGCTTACACCTCTGTCTTCATTAGAAAGTTTTTCTGACCCGTCTTTATTTGACCTTGATGTTCCTTTAGAAGACTGACGATTATTACTATGTGTATTATATTCATTGGGGAAGAACCTATCCTGATTAATTCTTTTCCTAAGGGGTTCCTCCCGATGGGTAAGTGCATACTCGCCGGAAGCAATTGCTATTTCCTGAATGGAGTCTAGTTTCAACTCTTCCAAATGAATTCGCAAGTCACGACTCACGTTCCTCTTAAATTCCTCTGCCAGAAGCAGCTCTTTCAGTTTAACAAAATTGTCTACTTCTTTGGATTTCAGCCAGTCATCGAGAAACTGAACTTTCTTTCGAGCAAACTCAACATAAGTAACGTCAAGATCCTTCCGCAGATTACGAAACTTCTGCCTGTATGCTTCAGGCACCAAATCATACGCTTTCAACACAATACTTTTTACGGTGTCGTAATCCGCGGAGAGATCGTCACTAAGATTATTATAGACCCTTTGAGCTTTACCCACCAAACGACACTGAACTAATGTTGTCCACATATCCTTTGGCCAGGCAAGCTTCTTAGCAATTTTTTCAAATGACACAAAAAACTCATTAACCTCCTCCTCGGAAAAGTGTGGTACCAGTTTTAACGCAGCGAACATATTAAACCTCGTTCCATCAACACTAGAATTATTATTGCTACCATTATTTCCCTGATTCAACTTAATCTTTAATTTAAGTACCTCAATTTCATGCTCTCTCTCTTTTGCCCTTTCATCGGCTCTAAGTTGGAGAGCTCTAAACTCCAGTTCCTTCATCTTGGTTTTTTCTTTCAAAATTTCCAATTGGTCATCACCATTATCAATAGAATTTTCTTTACCTTCACCTTCTAATTCCTCCACCTCCTCAGGCTCACTCTCATCCAGCCTACTACTTTCCAGAACATCCTTCCTATCAAGAGTCTCTCTATATATCTTAGCGGCCTTCAAGACCTCAAATAACAACGGTCCCTTCTTAACCTCAGTGGCCAAACTTAAATCCAAGAACTCTGCAATCAACCACAATTGATCCCTTTTTAGTTTAAACAGATCCTTTTCCCAGTTAACACTAGCCAAAAAGTTAGCTACCTCAGCTTCTTCACCCTCTAAATAATGCATCCTGAATTAATTAAATAGAAATAATCACTCTAAATATGTTCAGTGGCTTGACCGCCTCTCCAAGAGCCGTTTACAGTTGAAAATTATGTCGCTAAACTGAATCCTGGCAGGGTCGCCAAATTATGTAATGAACTCAAGATCGATTATGTTCATCCAGGATTTTCTTTCAGACTGGCTCAGTGCCAAAATACCAGGCAAGAACCAGCAGCGACACAAAATTCAAAAAGCAAAACAACTCTCAAAGAGGGATACAAAAAACACCGAATCAAACTTAACAATAAAATTTAATTAACAAAAGTAGTCTTAAATTACATAAAGTAGTCCTCGAAAAGCTTTCTTAGGAACTGGAAAAAAACATACACTACTGTACAATAATAACTCTCGAACCGTCACACGCCTACCTAACTTATATACCTCAGTCGAAGAGAAAGAAAAGGTGTAGGAGGTAGAAAAATACACACTTTCCCTAGCATACGACAGTTAGAGTTCCAGAGTGAAGTAAACCTTAAAACTAATTAATTTTACAATAATTATCAAAATACACCTTTAAATAATAATATATCCTAAATTGGTGATAATAATACTCTTTACAGGTCACGTAGAAATATCCGAAGAATGCTTGCACATGTTATCAAAAACCGCACCGAATCCGTAATTAAAGATCATTATAACATCACCAGCAACTGCCCTACTTCTGGATCACTAGGGGTGTTCTTGCACTGAAGGGATCACTGGGGCAACGTAAATTGTCTATATGATTTAAGCAGGTGAAGGAAGAACTTATACGGTTCGCTTACCGTTCTCCGTCACTAGAAGGCCTCCTCACGACTCCAGGAGGTCAGACACACGGCAACAGCCAGCAGCAGTGGCAGGCAGCAGCACACAAGCAATAGCAATGCTTAGAAGGCTAAAATCCATTAGCAGGAGCCTCTCCAATTAAATGGTAGCTGCAGGATCAGGAACAAATATCTTCCGATTATCAAGCCGTGAAAAATGCAGTAAGACCTCCTCTGTTGGGGAGCCGACACTCTCTGCCCCGCTGCCCAAAAACGCACTCCAAGTAAACGGAGAGAGAGCGAAAGCATAATTACGTAATGCGGCAGTTCAACAAGCTAATCACTGAAGACGGGCAGTCCGCTCCACAAAACATGAAAAGCAAAAAAGGAATACGGTGAATAAACACTATACAAATAAACACAAACAAAACCTTGGCCGGGGATAAAAGAATGTTCCAAGAGAACTTTTCGTGACTTTAATTAAAACAAATGGCAAAAACCACGAACAAAATATTTAAAGTAATTATGGATTACAATATATATATATATATATATATACATATATATATATATATATATATATAAGCTGTATATATATATATATATATATATATGTATATATATATATATATATATGATAAATTTTTGCACATTTAAACGTGTTTTTCATATTTCAAATAAGCCATACATATTGATATATCAAAGTCTGAATTCTCTTAACGACCTCGGGATCAGAACCCCAGGCGGAATCACCCTAAGACTATAGTATCAGAACGGCCGGGATTTGAACCCTGGTCCAGGATACCTGTATGCCATATCGTGGCTGAGTGGTATGGTCACTGGCATACAGGTATCCTGGACCTGGGTTCAAATCCCGGTCGGTCTGATACTACAGTCTTTGGGTGATTCCGCCTGGGGCTCTGATCCCAAGGTCGTTAAGAGAATCCAGACTTTAATGTATTAATATATATGGCTTATTTGAAATACATATATATATATATATATATATAAACTCTACATACATACATTCACACATACTTACATTCATATATATATATATATATATATACATATATATATATATATATATATGTATATACGCACACACACACACACACACACATATATATATATATATATATAAATTATATATATATATATATATATATATGTATATATATATATATATATATATAAATATATATACTCAAACAAACAAAAACATTGCAGTGAGGAGAGAGAATAAATAATTAACTGAGATATTTCAGATAACTTAACAATGACAAGATATTCGTCTTATGTAAATTATGAATCTAGAGCTCTGATAACCTTCTAGAAAGAACTCCCTTTGCAACCAGCTAGAATTTCCAGTGATTCATTTGCAAGATTATGAAGATCATTCCACAATCTGGAGTAAAATTAAGTAAAATGCTGTGTAATATTAGGCTTTTTGGGGGAGGCAAGCCTGTAGAATTACCTACCTAGTACAACCTACAGGCTGGTACAAGATGGGAAGATGTAAATGCAAAGAATGGTCGGAATTAGGGAAAATTTTATGCAACGTTTACTTAGAACTAACTGAACGAAAGAACCAGAGTTTAATATCCAGATTAAATGTATCGCAAGTTTTTGGCTAACAATTTAAGATGAGAGTCAGCAGCTGAATACCAGATAGGAAAATCGTACTCTATAAATGGTAAAATTATTGAATTAAGAAATTTCCTCAGTTTAGATTGATTACCGAAAATCCTAAAAGACTTGGTCATTGAGCCAATTTTGTGTTCAATTTGAGAAGAATCAAACCAAATGTGGTTTTCAAAAGTAATTTTGCAATCAAGAATTAAACAGAAAATCTTAAATGTGTTGTATATATATAAAGATCTAGGTGTTTAGAAGTCACTGTCCTCGAGTTTATTACAATCATACTTTGAGTTTTGTTAGGGATTAACCTCTTCCCCAATAAATTGCACCATGCACTAATTTTAGCTAGATTTCTATCAAGGATCTCAGCATCTATGGTCAATGGAAATAAGGATAAACATTAAAATATTTAAACTATTCGGCTTTTCAAACGTGGTCTAAAAATTCTAATGTTTTCACCTCCTCCAACGAAATTGAAAGGTCATATTTTCGCCCCAGTTTCTGTGTTTGTTTGTGTTTGAGCGTGTTTATTTGTGAACAGTTTCCTGGCCTGAATTTTAATCGTAGGGTAATAAAACTTGCAGGGATTAACTGTTATGTAATAATCCAGAAATGATTAAACTTTAGAAGAACAAGGTGAAAGTTCAAGGTCATGTTCAAGCAAAATGTCGAATACACGTATTTAAGCATAAGTTTGGACAGCGTCGTCACAGAGACTTCAAACTGGGTTCATATTTGAGTGTATAAAAATCTACGACAATTAATACATGTTAAGGTAGAAGATCAACGTTGAGTCCAATGTCAAGGTCAAGCAAAATGTTGTATTCCGGTCATCAACCACACGACAAGAATTTTAATCGTAAAGTAATGAAACTTGCTTGGATTTTAAACTGTTATAAGGAGTTGGAAATGATAAGTATTTGGGACGGCCAAGGTCAAGGACGATCTAAACGTTCATATAACGTAATCATCCTTTCCACACACACACACACGCACATATATATATATATATATATATACATATATATATATATATATATGTGTGTGTGTAAAATATATATATATATATATATATGTGTGTGTGTGTGTGTGTGTTTGTATATATATATATATATATATGTACAATATATATATATGTATATATATGTATATTTATATATATATATATATATATATGTATATATATATATATATATATACACATATATATATATATAGACAGATAGATAGGTGAATGAATAGATATAGATATAGATATTAATAGATATATTCACAAAAGTTCCACTATGTAGTAATAATGTACTTTTAAGAAAAATAAAGCGAAACTTTTAAGCCTATTCGGAGCTTTATCCTTCTTATAATATACACTGCATTAAAAGAATAATTTTTGACAAAATGTTTCTTTTTTCAGTAGAAAACATGACATAAATTTACATGCTACACAGAAATTCCTGAGAGAAATTGTCCTTTAATTCAAGTAAAAGAAACCATTATGTTTTTGGGCAGATATGGGAAAACTGGTAATTCTTTAGTAAGTAATTAGAAGCCTCATAATTTTTTTTCGAGAAACTAGTTTCCAGCAAAATAGTAGTACTTTAATAAGCTGAGTATTTGGCATAATCTAAGGATTTATATTTACGTGACTGGTTATTTTAACAATTTTTTTTTACAGTTAAAGGTATATGTATATATATATATATATATATGCGTGTGTGTGTGGCTTTGCCTGCCAGTCAATCAAATCCGTCGTAAGAAAAGTGATGTCTGCATACCTGACCGGCTCTAGGAAAAAGTAAGACATAATTTGATAACAGGAACAGCTAAGGCAGTAAAACTCACTTGATTCTGCTTTCATGTCCCAGGTCACTGAAGATATTACCTTCCTGTAAGTCTTGCACGCTACTGCAAAGGCCTTCGTAAAAGAGGATAGAAGCTTAAAAAAAAACAGAGGACTTTTGTGTAAGAGGAGAAAGAGTAAGATGTACGAGAGCGTTTCATGGGCGTCCTTTTGGTAAAAGTTTGCTCTCCCAACAAATCCTTTCTTTACTATCAAAATGGAAAGATAAATCATTTTAATCCAACCACCTTCATTTACTGTATATTTAAATTATCTCACATGGTGATAAGGTCAGCTGTTCATTATCTGAGAATACAGTTAAAGACTGATTATTACCTATGCTTATGATAAACTAAGTCCACAAGTAGCAATAATTAAACACTTCAGATATCCCTTTATTGAAGCATACATTTATAACAAACGGAGGAGTAGTTTGAAAAGTAATCATGGCTGAATTGCATTTATTTCCATGTTGTATAGGTATTCTGGAGAACTAGTTGACTAGTTTGGATTGAAATTGCCAGGATCATATAATACTTAGGCATTAACTCGAACATAGAATAGATAACCCATTATTTCCATTAGATTTACTTTGGCATACAACCAATAAAAATCCAAGGGACTTTGATAAAATTTGTTAGAATTTATAGAAACGAGAGTAAAAAAAAAAATGAAAACATGAACAAAACGGGGATAAGGCACCGGGTATGAGGTAGTTTGATCCTTATCTAATCCAGAAGAAGTGGTATGCGTTTTCTTTAATCGTACTCGACCGTGGATTCAAGAATATTGTCTGACTCTCAGTATGACACCCTGTGAAGCCAACTTTAAATTTCTTTACATATGACTAAAAGGCCTTTATTTTTTGTTTTTCTAATGATGACATGTATGTCAATACCATATGATTATTACGTTAATACCTTTTAATTTTCTAATTTGCTAGATTGCATTAATGTCTTTGCCATAAAGAAATAATTATTGTCTTGTAATTGAAACATGAATAGAAAATTCACTTCTTGCGAAAATAGATTAGGTTAACTGAAATGTTATACCACATAAATGTGGGGTCATGATGACAAGGATATCATCAAAATGAAATATGCCATAATATTGTGAGCTTTTCGTTACTTGGTGAAAACAGCCCAGACCCTGCCACTTCCTAAAATATTTATAGTTCATTCTTGTTTGTTGATCAATTCCAAAAAACGTTCTCGATCTAGTTTCGCTAGAAACCCATCTCTGACAAACACCGACCAATAACATGCATTCCCATATTATCAGTAATATAAAAAAGCACAGCAATATTGAGCTTTTCCATAAAATATTCAGTAGTCAAGATTATGAAAAAAATTCAATTAATTTTTCACCTGTCACATTATTTACTTTCCCAATAAAACTATAAAAGATTGAACAATTCTTGACTAAAGAAATTTATATTCAATAAAATACATTGCACATACACACGCACACACAAACAAACAAACATACACACATACATATGCACACACACACACACACACACACACATATATATATATATATATATATATTTATATATGAGTATGTGTGTGTTTATGTGTTGATTGTATATATATTAAACTTTCTTAACAATTTGTAAAATATATATAAATATATATATATATATATATATACATATTTATATATATGTATATATATATATATATATATATGTATATATATATATATATATATATAGATATATATATGTGTGTGTGTGTGTGAGTGTTTATGTGCGTTGATTGTATATATATTAAACTTTCTTAACAATTAGTGAAAAATGAATAAATATATATATATATATATATATACGCATATATATATAGATATTATATATATATATATATATATATATTTATATATGAGTGTGCGTGTTTATGTGTGTTGATTGTATATGTATTAAACTTTCTTAACAATTTGTAATATATATATATATATATATATGCATATATATATATATATATATATATGTGTGTGTGTGTGTGTGTGTGTGAGTGTTTATGTGTGTTGATTGTATATACATCAAACTTTCTTAACAATTCGTAAAAAAGGAATATATATATATATATATATATATAGATATTATATATATATACATATATATATATATATATATATACATACATATATATATATATATATATATACACAGATAGATAGGTAAATAGATAGATAGATATAGATGTAAATAGATATATTCACAAAAGTTCCACTATGTATTAATAATGTACTTTTAAGAAAAAATAAAGCGAAAGTTTTAAGCCTATTCGAAGCTTTATCCTTCTTATAATATAAACTGCATTAAAAGAATAATTTTTGACAAAACTTTTCTTTTTTTGGTAGAAAACATGGTATAAATTTACTTGCTACACAGAAATTCCTTAGAGAATTTGTCCATTCAAGTAAAAGAAACCGTTATAATTTTTGACAGATATGGGAAAAACTGGTAATTCTTTAGTAAGTAATTAGAAGCCTCGTAATTTTTTTCGAGAAACTAGTCTCCAGCAAAATAGTAGTAATTTAATAAGCTGAGTATATGGCATAATCTAAGGATTTATAATTATATAACTGGTTATTTTAACCTTTTTTTTTTTTTTTTTTTTCAGTTAAAACTATATCATAGCAATTTGGGTAATATTCGTCCTGAGGATCGGTGCCGGTAAATCTACACAGCTTATATTCTGCTGTTCCAATAATTTAGTAGTTTGTTGTAAGGTAGCTGTTAAGTACTAACTGAATGGCGAGGTGAATATAACATCCTTTATTCAACAAGATAACGAGCGTATATAAAATCGTTGAAGGCAATAATGGCACAACGTTCCAACAATGTGAAATATGCAATGTCGAGCATAAACAGATTTTTCTATTACCAGTGTGGGAGAGAGAAAAAGATAAAATAAGCAATAGCATTACTGTGTGTTCGACCACGTATGAAATACACTTGCATTACGTGGCTCCCCCCTATAAGAGACTCACATTTTAAGTAAGGCCCAGAGTGGTGAAGTAGGCGAATCATCTTGCAAGAGATGCACAGGTTTTAGGCGATTAATGGCGAGTCAGTCCTCTTATTCACGAATGTTAAGGAAACCTTTGGTCTTCCGTGAATAAAGAGGAAAGGGCCCATGTAAGGGCATGTCACCTCTGACTTGTAAGTGATGGTGCACACAAAGACATGCATTGTAGTGTTTAAATTTTTCGGTATGTGTTGCTTTGCCAGGGGCTTTTAAATCGGTCTGTAGGGAGTAAATTTTCCCAGAACGTGACAAAGGCATTGGAGATGGTTAGAGGAGGTAGCAGATAGAGAAAATTCAGCTGAGAGAGCCAACGGAGGGCCATACATTATTTTAGTTACTGAGATATCCAGGGAATCCTTTGGAGTGGTCCTTAATCCCAAGGGAACCCAGGGAAACTAAGTAAAAAAGTTGGAGTTATTATAGCGGGACATCGATGTTGTTTTGAGGGTGCAATGATAATATTCAGCCATTCCAATGGGTGTAGGGTTGTAGGTGGATGTTTATCGAAAATTGAGGCGGGAAATTGGTACCCCTGTCTGAAGTAATGTGATCAGGGAAACCAAATCTCACTATGAACCTTGAGAGTAAGGCAAATAAACATGAGGCAAACGTTGCAGCTTGCATGGAGATGGCTTCAGTCCAACGAGTGGAGTGGTCAAAAATAGTAAAAACGTAATATTGTCCTTGTGTTGTGGGTGGGGTACCTACATTGTCGACATGAAGGTGGGCAAAACAATGTTGAGGTTGAGGAAAGGTGCCCAGTTCTAAATCCATGTGTTATAAACTTTTGAAGTTTGGCGTGAAGTACAGGAGTGGACCCAATCCATGAACAGCATCTTGCATAGAATTACAGTATGTCGGTGCGATGAATGTGGAGTTGGAGTTGACAAGGGCAACTTCCTCCCAATCTTGGCTATGCGGGCAGCTGACTAGGGTCGGTATTTCTCCATAAAGTATTTTATAAGAGTGTCATACTTTATTGGGATGTCTCCTTGGTCTCCAAGCCAATCAAAGATTTCTTGAAAACTGTTCTCGGGATCGCCAAAAGGACATAGAGTAGTCTGATTTGTTGCTTGAGCGAGTCAAGCCCTTGATGTAAAACTAAAGTTTGATTCGCTTAATCCAGGCCGGCATCATCATTGTGGCGGCGTGTGTCGAAGAGTCAGGTTTGGTGGGAAGCATTGTAACAAGGGCAGGACAAATGTTTGGGTGAAAAACAGCAGTTTGGAGTACTCAGTCTGGTGGTCACCAACCGGGAAATGTAGCTGTTAGGTTCTAACAGCGAGGCGAGGTGGATGTAACGGAACTTCATTGAACAGATAACGAGCTTATATACGTATTAAATCATGACCTAACATTCTTACACAAGTTAGTCTATTTTCAGTGCAGTGAAGAGAGAGTAATTAAACAAAAAAGCAATATTGTTGAAGTGTACAAGCGTGTATGAAGCACCTGTGGTACAATCCTCCATTCTCGTATCCATGTTATTCTTATCATCATTATTTCCACATATATATTAATATATATATATATATATATATACATATATATATATATATATATATATGAATATATATATATATATATATATATATACATATATACATATATATTTGTATATATATATATATATATATGTATATATATATGTATATATATATTTATATATTTGTATATATACACATATATATATATATATATATATACATATATTTGTATATATATATTCATATGTATATATTTATATATATATATATATATATATAATGGTGTGTGTGTGTGTGTGTGTGTGTATATATACTATATATATATATATATATATATCTATATATATATATATATATGTGTGTGTGTGTGTTTTGTGTATATATATATATATATATATTTATATATATATATATATATATTCATATATATATATATATATATATACACACACACATATATATATATATATATATAGACATATATATATATATATATATATGTGTATATATATATATATATATATGCATGCATATATATATATATATATATGCGTGTGTGTGTGTGTGTTTGTTTGTGTTTTTGTCTGTGCCAGCCAGTCAATCAAATCCGTCGTAAGAAATGTGATGTCTGCATACCTGACAGGCTCTAGGAAAAAGTAGGACATAATTTGATAACAGGAATAGCTAAGGCAGTAAAACTTACTTGATTCTGCTTTCATGTCTCAGGTCACTGAAGGTATTACTTTCCTGTAAGTCTTACACGCTACTGCAAAGGCCTTCGTAAAAGAGGATAGATGTTTAATGGCTTAACAAAAACCAGAGGTCTTTTGTGTAAGAGGAGAAAGAGTAAGATGTACGAGAGCGTTTCATGGGCGTCCTTTTGGTAAAAGTTTGCTCCCCCAACAAATCCTTGTTTACTATCAAAAAGGAAAGATAAATCTGTTTAAACCAACCACCTTTATTTACTGTATATTTAAATTATCTCACATGGTGATAAGGTCAGCTGTTCATTATCCTATAATACAGAAAAAGACTGATTATTACCTTTGCTTGTGATAAACTAAGTCCACAAGTAGCAATAATTAAACACTTCAGATATCCCTTCATTGAAGCATACATTTATAACAAACGGAGGAGTAATTTGAAAAGTAATCATGGCTGAATTACATTTATTTCCATGTTTTATAGGTATTCTGGAGAACTAGTTGACTAGTTTGGATTGATATTGCCAGGATAATATAATACTTAGGCATTAACTCGAACATAGAATAGATAACCCATTAAAGAAACATTAGATTTACTTTGCCATACAACCAATAAAAATCCAAGAGACTTTGATAAAAAAAATTTATAAGATTTATAGAAACGAGAGTAAAAAAAAAAAATGAAAACATGAACAAAACGGGGATAAGGCACCGGGTATGAGATAGTTTGATCCTTATCTAATCCAGAAGAAAGTGGTATGCGTTTTCTTTAATCGTACTTGACCGTAGATTCAAGAAAATTGTCTGACTCTCAGTTGGACACCCTGTGAAGCCAAATTTAAATTTCTTTACATGTGACTAAGAGGCCTTTATTTTTTTTTTTTCTAACGATGACATGTAAATCAATATCATATGACTTTTACGTTAATCCCTTTTCTTTTTCTAATTTGCTGGATGGCATTAATGTCTTTGCAATAAAGAAATAATTATTGTCTTGCAATTTTAACATGAATAAAAAATTAACTTCTTGCGAAAATAATTTAGGGTCACGATGACAAGGATACCGTAAAGATTAAATATACCATACTATCGTGAGCTTATCGTTACTTGGTTGGAAACATCCCAGACCCTGTCACCTCCCAGAAATATTCGTAGCTCATTCTTGTTTGTTGATCAATTCCAAAAACATGTTCTCGATCTAGTTTCGCTAGAAACCCATCTCTGACAAACACCGACCAATAGCATGCATTCCATTATTATCAGTAATATAAAAAAGCACAACAATATTAAACATTTCCTTAAAATATTCAGTAGTGAAGATTATGAAAAGAACTTATTTAAGTTTTCACCTGTCAGATTATTTACTTTCACAATAAAACTAAGAAAGATTGAACAATTCTTGACTAAAGAAATTTATATTCAATAAACTACATGAGATTATGCATTACACACACTCAAGCACGCGCACACACACACTCACGCGCGCGCACACACACACACACACCCACCCACCCACCCACACACACACACACACACACACATACACACACACACATATATATATATATATATATATATACATGATAAATTTTGCACATTTAGACGTGTTTTACATATTCAAATAAGCCATACAAATTTTTGATACATTAATGTCTGGATCCTCTTAACGACCTCGGGATCAGTCTTTGTGTGATTTCGCCTGGGGCTCTGATCCCGAGGTCGTTAAGAAAATCCAGACATTTATGTATAAAAAATTTATATGGCTTATTTGAATATATATATATATATATATATATATATATATATGATAAATTTTGCCTATATCGACATGTTTTTCATATTCAAAGAAGCCATATAATATTGATACATTATTGTCTGGATTCTTTTACCGACCTCGGAATCAGAGCCCAAGGCGGGATGACTCAAAGACAATAACATCTGACCGGATGGGAATCGAACCCTGGTCCCGGATACTCATAAGGATAAGTGGTAGGTCACTGTTGTTACAAGTTTCCTGATCCAAAGGTTCGATTCCCAGCCAGACAAAAAGCTATTGTCTTTCAGTGGTTCAGCCTGGGGCTCTGATCCAGAGGTCGGTAAGAGAATCTAGACATAAATGTATCTATAAAATATGGCTTATTTGAAGATATATATATATATATATATATATATATGTGTGTGTGTGTGTGTGTGTGTGTGTTTGTGTGCGTGTGTGTGTGTTTATGTGTGTTTATTGTATATATATATATATATATATATATCAAACTTTCCTAATTCGTAAAAATTAGGATAAAATCTACAAAAAAGCGATAAATGGGAGGAATAGAGATAAAAGGGAAAATCATTTGTGCATTTGAAGAGTTCTTTACGGGGAGGAATATCTATATTCATGAATTCATAAGAAATTTAGAATTGAGAATGAGAGTTAGGAACACAAGTTGAACAGATTAGGTAGGGTTACAAAAACTGTAAATTCTCGTCAGCTGTCATCTTTTCCTCTTCTCACTCTCTCGTTCAAAGATGATTGGATATATAATATTCTATCTGAAACACATTTAGATCCACAACACGCTCTCTCTCTCTCTCTCTCTCTCTCTCTCTCTCTCTCTCTCTCTCTCTCTGTGAGAAAAAAAATATATCGGTCTCTCAAATGGAGAGGTTTTTTTCCCATGTCTAGAGGACTTGACAGAACCTCTCTTAGATCTCTCCTTTGAGATTTGCAATTCTACCTGATCTCTTCTCCCAAAAATTATTTCTTTTCCTGTTCTTAGAATCATGTGTCATTTTTGTTTTTCTTTATCGTAGGTTTAAAGGTAACCTCCCTGGAGAGTCACTTCCATTTTCTATCCTTGCGATCATTTTAAACTGAAACAACATCACTTGAAATACTCTCTCTCTCTCTCTCTCTCTCTCTCTCTCTCTCTCTCTCTCTCGTGTTGTTACATAAGTGTATAGATATGCATGAATGTTTTTTTCTTAATTTACTACTACAAGCAATTCTCAATGCTAAGCTCTTTAATTCTCCTTAATCATTTATATTGTTTTAGGACTGGCTAGGTATGAAAGGAATTGTGTGGGAAAAAATCCTTTTCTCGGGGAAACTCTTTCGGCAATGATATCTTTTCTTACAAAAATAGATTAGGAGCCGTAACCCGAAACATAAAGTTAATGCTAACCCTGAATAAATCTTCCAAATATATGAGGTACAACAGACTTATCGCCTCCCCCCGCCCCTCATGATTCTGAAAACAAAGAAATTTTGAAAGCAGTTGAGGGTGAAGCATCCAGCAGAATATTGAATGGATATTGTCATGTGCTTAATTCTAAAAGTTATTCCGAAGCATAAAATAAAAGAGAAGTAAATCTCTTGCCCTATGATCTACTACCAATATAGAGTTTGCTAGACTTTGAAAGTGATCAAGTATAGCCAAATAGGAATTAACATCTTCATAAACACTGATATCATTACTGAGGTGAACAGCCACCCGGGTTATTCTGATAATTCTGTATCTGTTGTCACTGGAAATTGTTATGGTGAAGAATAAGTGATCTCTGGAGTGCCGAGAAGAGGGCGAAGGCTCTAACACAGAACCAAACAATTGATATGAGCGGTGAATATATTATTTGCAAAATATGTTACCTCACGCGAGCAAAATGAAGTCACTAGTGTTATGTAAGAAGAAGGAAGTGGAAGTCAATATAAAATATATTAGGAATAATATGTTATAATGTAAAAAAGAATTCGTAATAAGGAATTAGGCAATGAGCAGAAAGGTTTTGTTAACCATAATTACAAGAATTGTATTATAAGATATAAGCTTGAAACAGAATTGAATAAAAATAAGCCTGACTGAAATGTACAATATAGTTGAATAATGGTTAGTTCAAAATGCATTGACGTCCACTTATATCTCTCTCTATTTGCAAAGAAACTATTCGTTTTTATTAGATAAGAAGATTATTTTTTTTTCATACATTGAATTCAATATTGTGTTATTTCAATAATGCAATATGAAGTAAATAATCAGTTTAGAATATCCAATCCAGTTTCATACATTAACCTTAGGGGTTGCACAGCTATCATGATTGACACAAATTAGGCAATAGTATGACTAGAGTTGCAATCAATTATCACTGCAAAGTATTTGATATGATTTGCATATATGCCATTCAATGAGCATAGCATAAAACATATAGTAAAGATGTTTTGTTGAAAAGACATTCAGTCATTCATAACAATTACAGTATAATATATAAGAATTTTTAGGGAACTGAAGATGCATGATATCAGAAAAGGTTTGACAAAGCTTTCAAGTGCCTGTATGTCTAACAAATAAAAACTGATATTCATTATGTTACAAATGATAAGACTGTCATAACTGCAGAGCGCAAATGATAGAAAATTATGTGAAGTAGATACGATTTAAAGGTTTTTAAAGATCACTCGTGAATGACAGAGGCAAGGCATAGTGCTAATGCCCCAGTAGAATAATACCCTAGAGACTGGCCATTTGTAGATACGATAAGCACTCAAACGCCCTCTCCACCCAAGCTATGACCAGGAAGGGAAAGGCAATGGCTACTGGTGACTCAGCAGGTAAAACTATAGGTTCCCCAAATGATAAGACTCTCTGCCCACCAGAAACTATAGAGGTTGGTCGTGTCTTGAACCCGTCCACCAGATTGCCAGGCAGAGACAATTGTAAGAGGGTACCGAATCCTAATTATGGATTATGATAGGGAAGTCTTACTGAAAATAAATTTGCAATTCATCAGGAGATTCCAGAATTTTAATATTTCGAGCTGAAAACAAGTTGATGGTAGCAGAGAGAATTTAAATAATTAAAATACTATATAGAATTAAATTTCAAAACTATAAAAGGAACGGAACTCTCATTATGGAAGTGTTTTATTTGAGTTTTCACCAACGTCTGGGTAGGTTAGGTCGAAAAAAAATCGAGGGTAATATCCTCTTTATGCGTTAATTACGATACAATTGTTAAGCAGTTACGTATAAAATTGTGATTACTTGTAATATGCTGATACCACACTAGTTCAATTGTCAATAATAAAGAAATACTAAACTTTCCATTTGATAAACTGATATAAAGCCCGATATCTGGTAAACATGAGCTTTTGAAAACAAGTTTTGGACAGACTTGTGTTTAGCGGTAATTTGATTGAGTTGGGCTCTTAGCATAATCTTGTCCTTCCTTTAATTATCATGAAGAGCTAATGTATATTGGCTATCATAGGTAACGGTGTAGTTCACCAGACCTCTAAATAAGGAAAAGGGTTGGATGCTTACTATAGGGTGAATAGATTGTTCAAATATTTTCAAGTAATGCAGGTATCACGCTTAATAGACACAATCAATCAATTCTTTATTCCTCTGGGAAATTCAAAGACAGTAAAGGGAAGACGGGAACGTCGCTTGGGTCTCTGTGTGGATTTGCATGCTTTAGTATGGCACGTCGGTAACGGATGGCGCTGGTATATTGTGTGCGCTTGTCGTTTGCTACTTGCTTACTCAAGTCACTGTTGGGAGATGGAAAAATTTCCCTAAGGTTTCTTTTCAAACTGCGATGTGGGTTTTTTTTTTTTTTTTTTTTTTTATCAGACTTGATACAAATCTATGCTACCATGAATAAATAAAATTTAGCTTTAAAAAAAAAATACTAATGTTTTTCCTATTTGTATTTAAGCTCTTTATATTATATTTTCATCCTTCTCAGGGGAGTTTGGGGTCTATCACTTTGGTAAGAATGACTCAAGTCCTAATAATAATTGCAACAATGCCGTCGCCATGAGTATTTATTTGCGATGAAAATAAGTGTCATTTTCGAAGATATCTCGAGTTTTTATGTAGGAAAATCTGTTTGTCAGTAGGAAACCCAAATTTAATCCCCCTCAAGCATAAACTATCATATATCAATCCAGAGTTAAGTTAAGATTGTATATATATATCATATATATATATATATCTGTGTGTGTATGTGTGTGTGAGTGTATGTGTGTGTAAATGTACAAGTAACAAGCTGAATAATGATGAAAAAGAATATACATTAGGTAGTCTAATAAGCAATACTGTTGAATACAAATATATGGAAAATCTTTAGATGAATTATAACAGACCAGTTATTGGGTAGCTGTTATAGTTACATATGAACCCTCTGAGATACTGAATCCGGTAGATTTTTTTTTAGCTAATTAGTTGGGTTCGTCGATAATAGATGGCGCTAATCAGGCGCGCGGGTATAAAAAAAGTTTGGCTTTACTTGTCTTCCTTTTACTGTCTTTGATGGTAATTGAAGGGGCGTTTATTTCATAATACGTGGCTGAAGAACAAAGAATAGGCCTCGTTAACCGCATATATTTCGTACTGTTCAAAATAAGAAAAATTATATCATACAGCCGACAGAAAGTATTGAGAAAATTTTATTTTTTCCATGAAATCCTTAATGAAAAAAAATTAGGGTTGCTTCAAAAATGTTTTTTGTCCATAGCACATATCTATTGTATAAGTTATGATTATGCTATTTTGACAAATGAAATTATTTCAGGCATTTATATATATATATATATATATATACATACATATATATATATATATATATATGTATGTTATATATATATATATATATACATGTGTATATGTAAATATATATATATAATATATATATGTATATTATATATATCTATATATATACATATATATTTACATATACACATGTATATATATATATATATATATATAAATATATACACATATACATACATATATACATGTGTATATATAAATATATATATATATATATATATATATAAATATATATGTGTGTATATCTATATATACATATATATACATATATATATATGTATATATATATATATATATATTTATTTATTTATATACATATTATATATATATATATATATATGTATATATATTATATATATATATATATTTATTTATTTATTTATATACATATTAGTATATATATATATATATAGTATATGTATATATATATATATATATAATATACATATATATATATATATATATATACAGTATATAAATTAGAGGGTTAGGTATGAACTAATCCAAAGTAATGTTGTCAGTACGTAGAAGGAAAAATATAGAAAAGTACTTTTTTTATTATTAGAACGACACAAGTGCCATCTTACTAGATATTATTTTTTAATTTTGTATGGTTTGAAAATAATAATCAAGGTTATTGAACATTTGTTGAGTTAGTTTTTCATAAGGATGTTTCAACAGAATTTTATGCTCACATTAGTGTAGTCTATTTCAAATTTGGTCTGTACGATTTCACATTTCCCTAAGTTCAGTGTTTTCAGATGAAAATGTCTTTAATTATTTGTTTGAGATGGAGAGTAAATGTTGATAAAGATCTTTTGTATAAGTATTAGCATGATGTACAAACTTTTTAGCATACCTATTATGCTGAACCTCAAACATTAAATAATATGCATGATAGGCTATACGTGATTCGCAAGAGAATCGGGTTAATGATTATTGTCTTCGTTCTGGAATTAAAGCTATTTTGAATTTCCAGGTACCAAGGATCGAAAGTAATTGTAATTTCAAGTCAATTAATATTAAATCAGTTTATTCTGATATGGCAATCCAAGCATAAGCTACGGTAATGTAGTCCACTTGTTCAAATGATTTGTTCTTCTCTGGATAGAACATTTTTTTTTTTTTACCCAAACGTTAAAAAATATTTATACGGATAGTATTGTTGATCTACGGGAAAAACGTTCCTGTTATTTTAAAAGCAACATGGAATATTTTAATTTTCAAATATTTTTTTTTTATAGATATGTAATGGAAATTTTTATTATCTATGATAAAAAAAACAGTTTTATAAAATAAGGTGAACAGCTATATTTTATCACCGAAGTCTCAATACAGATCTATCTTCAGATCATTCATTTTAGCATTACTTCCCGTAAAACAGGTGGTTTGAATAACCAATTTCAAGACTCTTCCTAAATGGGTTGTTGTCACTCTTGTTTACATTATGAAGTGGAAGGAAGTCTTACGACAGTATTAGTTAGTCACCAACTCATTCCCAGTACGTGTTGGAGGAACAAAGCGAAGCTGCCAGTGATTGTTTAAAACAGATGGTTTGAAACACCCGCCATGTCTGATTCTCAAATAAGCTGTGGACTACTGACTATCAAGTACCTAGTATATTTCTTTAACTTGATTTTCTGCATATCAGGATTCCTCTTAATAGCAGTTGGTGGCGTTGCTCAGGAGTTTTTCCAACAGTACAATCCAATTTTTCGAAAGCCAGTATGAAACTCCAGCTATAGGGCTGATCATCCTCGGTGGTATCACCCTTGTTATTTCTTTCTTTGGATGTTGTGGGCAAAACGAGAGAATGTCATCATGCTGCAAATATTCATTTGTCTGATGGTTGTGATTTTGATGTGTGAAGTTGTCTCTATCATCACCGTGGCAGTGATTGCGATTTGAAATACAAGATTTCATCAAGAGGAATCTGAACGAAACAATGAATAATTTTGGCCAAACAAACACGATTTCCACATTTGCTTGGAACGACATCCAGCTCAATCACAGATGCTGTGGAGTGATGAGTTACCTGGACTGGGAGGAAACCCAGTATGGTGTCGAGGTGGGTGGTGTTCCAGACTCCTGCTGCGTTGAAACAAAGCCTGCTTGTGGCCACGGTATTTTTGGGTCTATGTCGAGTGGATATGATTCTGTTCCCAACATTTATACAGAAGGATGTTATCAAGTCTTCAAAGACGCTGCCATAAGTAATGCTGGAGCAATTGGAGGAGGTATCGGTGGATTAATCTTCTTTCAACTAATAGGAATTTTCATGTCTTCTTGCCTGATCCAGTCAGTAAGGAACTATGAAAGAATGTAGAGTGGAAACTTAGAAATTAATTTTTGCGTGTTATGATTTTAAGAGTGACGCATAATTTTCTATTTAGGTTTTATTGACGTTGATTTGTCATTTAAGTTAAAGAAGTGGAGTTAATTTCGAACTAACTTAGAGATCATTTATAGGATAAATCACTGACTATGTATTGCATGGCATAAGAAATTTCATTTCATGTATTAAACCTTCTCTTATTGTGATTGTTACATTGTTGAACACAAGCAATTCTGAATTATTGTTCTTGATGAAGTATTTAAAGAAAATTATTTATCCATTATAAAATAAAACATTTTTAACAGTTCTCTCCATTTGTAAGATGAATGAATAAACTTGTCCTATGTAATTAAAAGCTCAGGCTTTGCCTTTTCTTGAATTCCATGGTTACTTGGTTTCTATAAATCTATTTTGAAAAATAATCTCTTGTGCTCCATATCTGTTCCAGTTTTAATCGTATAAGTCTTATTCTTTTAGATGAATGTAGAAACTATCACTTCACAAGCCAAATATGAAGGCTTTTTATAATTTTTGTTTTTATTTGATATTTTATACTTTAATTTCTAATGATACTGGAATTCGCTATAAGAAATGGATGTTTTCTGGCCATTTTTGCATTTTTTTTTCTATGAACGCAGGAGGTTTTGGGAATAATAACAACTTGTTTTTCCATGACTAAAATATGAACATCATTTTATTTTTCCAAGTCCATTTTGGAAGAATAATAGTGAGTCACTGCGCACAGCTTGTGTGCATTCCCTTTTGGCAGCTTTCAGTTTTTGGTGTGAGCAATCATTAGCTGGCCCTTTTAATCAAATAAAAGCTTCCAAATATTTGTGCGTACATTCCCTGATTTTAATCTACAAGAGGAACTTTTCCAACACAACTGAGTCAGAGAATTCTCCCGGAGAGAAGTTCAATCCAATTATCATCTTCATCATCATCGCTACAATCCTAGTCGGAAAAGCAAAATACTATAATCCTAAGTGGTCTAATAGGGGAAAATACCACAGTTAGAAAAGGGAATGAGGAAATAAAGATATATGATAAGTAATGAATAAAGAGTATGAAAAGTTTGAAGATCAGTAAGCACGTTAAATGAGATTTTTATATATGAACTGCGAAGAACGACACCTGTCTACCATTCGACATAAAAACAAACTGTAATTCGGAACTTTGGAAATTATGAATTCACGAATTTCGGTAATTGATAGTTACAAAATTTTCCCGTTCAGTATATAAATAGTTATTGTTGCTCACCTGTAAGTAAAAAAAATATCCGCAAAAAATAATTCACATGATTGGCGTGCACAATTCATCCATGCACCGCTTTCCTGAACAGAGGAGAAACTATTTAAATAATCATTATATGCCAACAAGGCGTGCCACGTCGAAGCAAAAACCATCTAAAACAAGTAATATTACTTATGGTAATTATGATACTTGAATTTCACGCCACTTGTATTAACCATATACTTTTTCTTCTGATGGTAATCTTGTATATTATATATTCATGTCTAATAACATTGATGTTTTTTTTTTTTTTCCACCCATGACCCCGGTTTCACATTTCTGATATGGGAGGGGAGGAAAAGTGAAGAAAGGGTTGTTTAACCCCAATATTCAGGTGCCAGAAGTATATAAATCCCAAGATAACTTAGTAGGAAAAATATATGGTTCATTTATTTGGTAAGAAATTACAGTATCATATATTCGCCCCAAGCGTTTCAATTTTTTAGGCAGTGGGTAATTTCATTTTGGCTAATTCACAACTTTGTTTCGTTAAAACATAAAAAAGGCCCTGGAATTGCTCAGTTAAAGCAAAAGAAGCATGTCTTTCCCAAATAAAATTAGAGCTCTTATGATGTCATCCTCCAAACAATTTACTAGACTCATATCAAGGACGTTTGATGAAGCGCGTTGTCTCACCAGGGAATGGCGTTATTTTGGAGGGTTAAAACCGAGTAGTCATTTCCATAGCATTGAAATTCAGTTTTCATGTTAGTAATTTATTTATTTATTCTTTTTTTTTATTTTTCATAAGGAAAATAAAATTTTCCTGAACGACCAAATACTAGATAAAGATATTCCACCTTCTCATAAAATAATCCATGTACTTTGAATATGATTTTTTCTGCTAACATTCACAGAGGCTCAGTGAGTGTTTAAATATTCTCTATTACAATTATTGGGATTTAACACTTGTAAATAGGGAGAAATAGTTTTAATGCAAACTAATGTGATTGAAGTTATTGCCTTGTGTTTTTGGTATTGGTATTTCAATGCCTTGAAGGTTTTGTTCGTTTTCAGTGGTGGTAGGTTATTTGGAGACTCGTACTTTCCAGTCCTTCAGTTGTAAAAGACACTAAAGAAACTATTTTTTTTTTTCTAAAAAAAACGAAAAGGCAAAATATTTGTATTTATTTTTCATGTTTTACCAGGGCACCCTCCACCCGTTGAGATACTATTGCTAGAGAGTTATGGAGTCATTTGACTGGCCAGACAGTAATATATTGGATCTTTCTCTCTAGTTACGGTTAATTTTCCCTTTGCCTACATATACAGCGACAGCGAATAGTCTGCCTAGTCTGTACATATTCTGTCCTCATACACCTGACAACACTAAGATTACCAAACAATTCTTCTTCACCCAAGGGTTTACTGCACTGTAATTATTCAGTGGCCACTTTTCTATTAATAAGGGTAGATGAGACTTTTTAGCTATGGTAAGCACTTCCTCTACGAGGAGACTTCAAAATCAAACCATTATTCTCTATTCTTGGTAGTGCCATAGCCTCTGTACTAAGGTTTTTCACTGTTTTGGGTTACAGTTTTCTTCCTTGAGGGTGCACTTGGCTACACTATTCTATTTTATTTCTCTTTCACTTGTTTTGTAGTTTATATGGGAGATATTAATTTTAATGTTACTGTTCTTAGTTTATTTTTCCTTATTCCTTTCCTAACTGGGCTATTTTCCCTATTGTAGACTCTGGGCTTTATAGCATCCTGCTTTTCCAACTGAGGTCATAGCTCAGCAGTTAATAATACTTATAATAATAATAATAATAATAATAATAATAATAATAATAATAATAATTATAAATTCAATGTAATTTCTTATAATTTATTATAATTATCATTTCTTATAATTTATTACAATTATCATTTCTTATAATCTATTATAATTTATCATTTCTTATAAATTATTTTAATTATAATTTATAATAGCTATAATTTATTATAATTATTATAATTGGTATAATTAGTATTAATATAATTAGCATAATTATTATAATTAAAATATATTATTATAATAATATAGTATCATATTATAATATTATTATATTAACATTATCATCATTATCATGTAGTAGTAGTAGTAGTTGTAGTAGTAGCAATTTTGTATCCTGTATTTCTAAGATTTTACATACTATTTGTCAACTGTTCAGCGCTAAAGTAGACCTTAAGAATTTGAAGATAGTACCTGGAGATTCTCCTGCAATCCCAAATAAATAGGTAACTGAATCTAACAGTCCTATGACCTATACTTACCAATTAAATGAAAAAAAATTAATGTGTTATGTTTTATGTATTATGTTGTGTATAAGTGATATTTTTATGGTAAATGTTTCTGCCAACAAAGTGAAGTGAGAGTAACACTTCTCAAACGTCTCTCTATTTAAGTCAGTGCATGGTAATAATTGCACAAGGAAAAAATTGCACGGTAAAAATGGTAGAGGAGAAAATGCCGCAAGTGAAAAAAAAATAGAAAAAAAATAGCAGAAAGTGTATTGAAATCAGGTCTACATTTTACAATTAGATAAAATAAAATAAAAAAATAAAATATATATTCAAACCTTGAAAAAGAATTTTCAAAAATTAAAAAACATACGATAGAATTTTACTAAAATATGTTTGACATCAAAATAAATCTTCAATTAATATATAATGTTATGACCAAATCCGGGTTATATTACGTCCAAGTTTTCCTTCCTTCAATATATTCCAAGGACAAATTTTTCAATCTTTGTTGCATGTCCGAAAAAATTTTCTTCTATCTTTTTTCGGTGGTTCACCAACTGAATCTCGTGCTCTCACTGTATTCACTACAGATTCTTCATTTTGAATTGTTCTTATCAATTTCAATATATATGGGAGCTGGTAACCAACAAGATAACACTTATTATTCCACCCTAAACATAAGTTGTTTGTTCTGGACAGTTGTTCATTGAAGCCGTAAGTACGTTCCAAAGTTCTGGAGGAAATATTGGTGGAATACGCCATACAGCCCATCTTCCTCTCTGAAGACTTGTACCAGACATATAAGATTGATCGAAGTACTCTAGCAATGGAGCATCCTCATCTGGACATCTGGACTCAAGTAACTCCATCCCTGTAAAAACTTCTGCGATTGGTAGATATGCCAGCGTGTTTTTCTCTCCACAGAACTGACGAAATTCTTAACTTTCTTAGTAATGGATTGTATATTTCTCTAAGTATTTTGAGTCCAGTGGTAAAAAACAACACTGTGCGTGCGTATGTAGTATTTTGAGTCCAAAAAGTCTTTATACCTAGCATGACTGCCTGGTCAAAGTAAACTATTATGGTTGTAGGGTCTGGGTAGAGTTCAATCTCTTGGCAACGATCCAAGACAGCTTGAAACAGTGTTTCGTACTTATCTTGTGTTTTACTCTACAAACATGCAAAAAACGGAAGAAACTACAGTGTTACCAATTGGGTTGTGTATTACATACAGCTGTAGAAAACCTGGTGGAGCCCTTGCGTAATTTCGATTCATCAGTCATGTATTAGCAAAAGAGTGCAACCGCAGAGATTCTTCAGAACCAAAAACAATAACGTTGGTTGTCTGTGTATGTTTCATTGTCAAAGAACAGAATAGGTTTGGTTTGGGACCAGCCATGTATGTCCATTCTCCGTTTAGTTTCAGATCCTCAAGGTTTTCAGGCGGGTAGACCTTTGATCGTTGGTTACGTAAAGTTTTTTTTTATGGTATCTTCGCTTGAGAGTAATGCCTTTGCATCAGCTGGTAACTTGACAGGATTGCTACTGTATATCTGGCTAAGTTTGTCAAATTTCTCTACTGCTTTTATATTAATTTTGTTGAGGATTTTGCAGCCAGCCGGTATAGCTGTATAATCAGTAGCGTGGTTGGGGTCATTAGCTGGTTCAGGATCAGTCATATCAAGGCTGGTTGTCATACTACCTTAAAAAAAAAGAAGTTCTCTTTACACACCTCCATCAGATCATAGTCGTTCTTACAAGTTTCTTTATATACATGTGGCCTTGGACGCAGGTTTTCTCTTTTCCTTTACTACTTCTTATAACTTCCATGATGGGTTGTAGAATAGCTTATGTAAGTTATGCTAGATGGCTAAAAAAACTACTAAACCAGTTAATATTACACAAATAATAATAAACAAAGGACAAAAGAAGCGTGCAGTGAGAGTTAGTTTACTTATAAACAAAGGACAAAAGAAGCATGATAGTGAGAACTAGTTTATCAATAAACAAACAACA